>NC_056725.1:1047756297-1047934595 GCF_019279795.1 Protopterus annectens | reverse complement strand
TAAAAATTGAAAAAAAACAGAAAAAATTTCAAAAAAAAAAAAATTTTAACAACATTTTGAAATAAGTAGCAAAGTTAAAAAAAAATGCTCTGAATAGCTCGATTAACGAAAATAACCAGTAAAAAGCAAAAGCATGGTGCTTAATCCACTCAAAGTCTCTCTTTTCTCCTTCTGTTGTGGCAGAACTCAGTGAAACTCCCAGATCGGCTCATGCTGAGGTAATACAAGCAGAAAAAACGTGCAAACATGGATTTTTAAACAAGAAGCTAAAAGGTATAAAAATAGCCCAAAATGGCTAATAAAACTACAGATTCTGAGCTGAAACCACTACTGTAGCTACAGATAGGCTGCTCACAGCTCACAACTCTCATTGATGAACAGAGAATCTTCCCTCTATCTTAGTAAGGTCTGGACAACAAAGAAAATACAAAACAGCCCAGAGTTCAGCAAAATCTGAAAATAAGACTCTACAGGTTATAAAAAGGTGGGAAATGAGTGGAGAGATAGGATTTTTTGGGGGGGTTGTTTTTTTCTGAAAATTAGAACAGATACAGTAATACAAAAACTTCTGAGACAGTAAAATGGCTAGCACACTTGACTGTGTAGCCCTCAGAAATTAAACAGTTGAAAAGCACTTATAAACAAGCAAAGTGCAAAACGTATCAAAATTAAAAAAAAACATTCAAAATAAGTAGCAACATTAATAAAAAATGCTCAGAATAGTGCAGTTAGTGAAACTCAACAGTAAAAAAGGCAAAATCAAGGTAATTACTCAACTCAAAGTTTCTGTTTTCTCCATTTGCTGCTGTAAAACTCTGCAGGACACCCAGGCAGGCTCTTGCAAAAACCATGCAAACATGTGTATTTAAACAGAAAGATGAAAGGGATTGAAATAGCCGAAAATGGCCAATAAAATAGATTCTGAGCCAAAACCACTCCTCTAGTGAGGGATAGGCTGCTCAAAGCTCACCACTCTCACTGATGAACAGATAAGCTTCCCACTATCTTAGTAAGGTCTGGGCAACTCAGGAACTACAAAACAGCACATAATTCTCAAAAATCTAAAAACCAGGCTCTACAGTTAGAGAAAGGTGGGAACAAGTAGAGAGATAGGATTTTTTTTTTCAAAAATTAGAACAGTTACAGTAATACAAACACTTTTGAGGCAGTAAGCCAGCTAGCGGAATTGAGTGTGTAGCCCTCAGCATTTAAACAGTTAAAAACACTTAAAACTTTGCAATTAAAATGAAAACAGTATCAGAATTAACAACATTTCAAAATTAGTAACAAAGTCAATAAAAAAATGCTCAAAATAGTTTGGTTAGCGAAAATAACTAGTAAAAAGCAAAAACAAGGTACTTAATCCACTCAAAGTCTCTTTTCTCCTACTGCTGCTGCAGAACTCTGTGGAACACCCAGGCAGGCTCTTGCTGAGGTAATACAAGCAGAAAAAAACATGCAAACAAGGGTTTTTAAAAAGAAAGGTTTTGACACCATCCTTCACTCTGGAATCATAAATAAACTTACTAAGGAGGGCATTAATCCCTTCGTCACTCAATGGGTTGCCAATTGGCTTACTGACATAACCCACACTGTAAAAGTAGCTGACTCCAAATCCAGCTCCAGACAAGTCACAAGTGGAGTACCTCAGGGTTCAGTCCTGGGACCTCTCTTGTTTGGCATCTACTTCTCTGAAGTACAGGCCAACACTAAGGGACTTTGGCTAACAAAGTTCGCAGATGTCTGCAAACTGGGAGCCATTATTGAAATCCCCAAATTATGTCAATACTCTACAAAAGGGCCTTACAGAAACAGATGCTTGGTGCCAGAGCCATGGGCTCAAGCTTAACGCCAAGAAATGTATAGTTTCCCCTTTGGGAAAAAACATGTATGCGTGAATTATCACATAGGTGGCAGTACACTAAACACCAAAAGTGTGATAAGAGACTTAGGGACACAGGTGGACAGTGGTCTCACCTTCAATAACCACATTGCCACAACAGTCAGGAAATCCTTCTACGTGGCACACCTCATCACTAAGGGCTTTTCGAGAAAAAAGAAGTCATTGTCCCACTGTACTCATCCCTCATTAGACCCATTATAGAATACAACGCCCATTTGGTATGTACCTCTCAAGACATCTGCAACAACTGGAAAGGCCGCAGAAATACCTCACTAAAAGAATCACAGGCCTAAAGCAGATCCCCTATGCTGACAGTCTTAAAAAACTCCAGCTATACTCTGTTGCATATTGTCTACTCCGAGGCGATCTCTGCTTAACATACAAGGCCATGTCAAACCCAGAGCTGTTAGACATGCTACACTTAAAGAAATCCCAATCCCTCAGCACCACATGCTCCAGGTATCTAAACCTTGTCATCACAATAAACAAAACATGCTGGAGGGATAGGTTCCTGACCCAGAGACTCCCCAGACTCTGGAATAGATATCCCATACATGTCAAGCAGAGCACCTCATTGGTCCTCTTCAAAAGGGACCTTGATGATTGGATGGGAGAAAGGAAATTCACCCCAGGGATCACGTCAGTCGCCCTGCTAGACAGGGGTCCAGGGAAGTAAATAGTGTGGGAAGAAATAGCCAGGGAATTGTTATGGCTTGGCTTGTATAGGCCCTAGGGCCAAAAGCCTAGTACCAACCTATGAACCTATGAATCGATAAAGATGAAAGAGATAGAAATAGCCCAAAATGGCCAACAAAACTACAGATTCTGAGCTGAAACCACTCCTCCAGTGACAGATAGGCTGCTTAAAGGTCACCACTCTCACTGATGAACAGAGAAGCTTCCCTCTATCTTAGTAAGGTCTGGGCAACACAGAAACTACAAAACAGCCCAGAATTCAGCAAAATCTGAAAACCGGACTCTACTCTTATAGAAAGAAGGGAACAAGTAGAAAGATAGGATTTTTTTTCCCAAAAATTAAAACAGTTACTGCAATACACACACTTTTGAGGCAGAGAGCTGGCTTGCTCACTTGAGTGCGTAGCCCTCAGCAATTATAGAGTTGAAAAACACTTAAAATGAGCAATTAAAATGAAAACAATAACAGAATTAACAACTTTTCAAAATAAGTAGCAAAGTTAATAAAAAAAACACACAGAAAAGTTTGGTTAGCAAAACTAACCAGTAAAAAGCAAAAGCAAGGTACTTAATCCACTCAGTCTCTCTTTTCTCCTTCTGCTGCTGCAGAACTCTGTGGAACACCCACAGAGGCTCTTGCTGAGGTAATACAAGCAGAAAAAATGTGAAAACATGTTTTTTTAAACAGAAAGATGAAAGGGATAGAAATAGCCCAAAATGGCCAATAAAACTACAGATTCTGAGCTAAAACCACTCCTCTAGTGACAGATAGGCTACTCAAAGCTCACCACTCTCACTGATGAACAGAGAAGTGTCCCGCTATCTTAGTAAGGTCTGGGCAACTCAGAAACTACAAAACAGCACAGAGTTCAGCAAAATCGGTAAACCAGACTCTACTGTTTTACAAAAATGGGAACAAGTAGAGAGATAGAATTTTTTTTTTCGAAAATTAGAACAGTTACAGTAATACAAGCACTTATGAGGCAGTAAGCCGGCTAGCGCAATTGAGTGTGTAGCCCTCAGCAATTAAACAGTTGAAAAACACTTAAAAATGAGCAATTAAAATGAAAACAGCATCAGAATTAACAACAATTAAAAATAAGTAGCAAAGTTAATAAAAAACACTCGGAATAGTTCAGTTAGGGAAAATAACAAGTAGAAAGCAAAAACAAGATAGTTAATCATTGCAAAGTCTTCCTTTTCTTCTTCTGCTGCTGCAGAACTCTGCAGAACATGCAAGCAAGCTCTTGCTCAGGTAATACAAGCAGAAAAAAATGTGCAAACACAGGTTTTAAACAGAAAGTTGAAAGGGGTAGAAATAGCCTAAAATGGCCAATAAAACTCAAGATTCTGAGCTGATACCACTCCTCCAGTGACTGATAGGCTACTCAAAGCTCACAACTCTCATTGAAGAACAGAGAAGCTTCATTCTATCTTAGCAGGGTCTGGGCAAGACAGAAACTACAAAACAGCCCAGAATTCAGCAAAATCTGAAAACCGGACTCTACTGGTTATAGAAAGGCAGGAAATGAGTAGAGAGATTGGATTTTTTTGGTTGATTCTTTTTTTTGAAAATTAGAACAGATACAGTAATATAAACACTTTTGAGGAAGTAAAATTGCTAGCGCAGTTGTGTGTAAATCCCTCAGCAATTAAATAGCTGAAAAACACTTAAAAACAAGCAATTAAAGAGTAAACAGTATCAGATTTTAAAAAAGTTCAAAATAAGTAGCAAAGTAAATAAAAAATGTTCGGAATAGTGTGGTTAGCAAACATAAAGCCGAAAAATGCATACACAAGGTACTTAATCCATTCAAAGTCTCTTTTTTCTACTTCTGCTGCTGTAGAACTCTGCAGGACATCCAGGCAGGCTCTTGCTGAGGTAATACAAGTGCAAAAACATACAAGCATGTGTATTTAAACAGAAAGATGAAAGGGATAGAAATAGCCCAAAATGGCCAATAAAATTACAGATTCTGAGCTGAAGCTACTCCTCTAGTGACAGATAGGCTGCTCAAAGCTCACCACTCTCACTGATGAACAGAGAACCTTCCCCCTATCTTAGTAAGGTCTGGGCAACTCAGAAACTACAAAACAGCACAGAATTAAGCAAAATCTGAAAACTGTCTCTACTGTTATAGAAAAGTGGGAACAAGTAGAAAGGATTTTTTTCTTTTAAATTAGAACAGTTACAGTAATACAAACACTTTTGAGGCAGTAAGCTGGCTAGCCCACTTGAGTGTGTAGCCCTCAGTAATTAAACTGTTGAAAACATTTAAAACTGAGCAAATAAAATGAAAACAGTATCAGAATTAACATTTCAAATACATAGCAAAGTTCATACAAAATGCTCGGAATACTTTGGTTAGCAAAAATAATCAGTAAAAAGCAAAAATAATGTACATAATCTACTCAAAGTCTCTCTTTTCTCCTTCTGCTGCTGCAGAACTCTGTGGAACACACAGGCAGGCTCTTGCTGAGGTAATACAAGCAGAACAAATGTACAAACACAGGTTTTTGAACAGAAAGATGAAAGGGATAGAAATAGCCCAAAATGGCCAATAAAACTACAGATTCTTAGCTGAAACCACTCCTCTAGTGACAGATAGGCTGCTCAAAGCTCACCACTCTCAGTGATGAACAGAGAAGCTTCCTGCTATCTTAATAAGGTTGGGGCAATTCAAAACCTACAAAACAGCACAGAGTTCAGCAAAATCTGTAAACTGGATTCTACTGTTATAGAAAGATGGGAACAAGTAGAGAGACAGGATTTTTTTGTTTTTTTTTTGTTTTATTTTGTTTTTTTTTTCAAAGATTAGAACAGTTACAGTAATACAAATACTTTTGAGGCAGTAAGCTGGCTAGTGCACTTGAGTGTGTAGCCCTCAGTAATTAAACAGTTGAAAAACACTTAAAAATGAGCAATTAAAATGAAAACAGTATCAGAATTAACATTTTGAAAAGTAGCAAAGTTAATAAAAAATGCTCGGAATAGCTCGATTAATGAAAATAACCAGTAAAAAGCAAATGCAAGGTGCTTAATCCACTCAAAGTCTTTCTTTTCTCCTTCTGCTGTGGCAGAACTCAGTGAAACTCCCAGGTCAGCTCATGCTGAGGTAATACAAGCAGAAAAAACGTGCAAACACAGATTTTTAAACAGGAAGCTAAAAGGTATAAAAATAGCACAAAATGGCCAATAAAACTACAGATTCTGAGCTGAAACCACTGCTGCAGCTACAGATAGGCTGCTCACAGCTCACAACTCTCACTGATGAACAGAGAATCTTCCCTCTATCTTAGTAAGGTCTGGACAACAAAGAAAATGCAAAACAGCCCAGAGTTCAGCAAAATCTGAAAATAAGACTCTACAGGTTATAAAAAGGTGGGAAATGAGTAGAGAGATAGGATTTTTTTTTGGGGGGGGTTGTTTTTTTCTGAAAATTAGAACAGATACAGTAATACAAAAACTTCTGAGACAGTAAAATGGCTAGCACACTTGACTGTGTAGCCCTCAGAAATTAAACAGTTGAAAAGCACTTATAAACAAGCAAAGTGCAAAACGTATCAACATAAAAAAAAAAACATTCAAAATAAGTAGCAACATTAATAAAAAATGCTCAGAATAGTGCAGTTAGTGAAATTCAGCAGTAAAAAAAGCAAAATCAAGGTACTTACTCGACTCAAAATTTCTGTTTTCTCCATTTGCTGCTGTAAAACTCTGCAGGACACCCAGGCAGGCTCTTGCTGAGGTAATACAAGTGCAAAAAACATGCAAACATATGTATTTAAACAGAAAGATGAAAGGGATTGAAATAGCCCAAAATGGCCAATAAAATAGATTCTGAGCCAAAACCACTCCTCTAGTGAGAGATAGGCTGCTCAAAGCTCACCACTCTCACTGATGAACAGATAAGCTTCCCACTATCTTAGTAAGGTCTGGGCAACTCAGGAACTACAAAACAGCACAGAATTCTCAAAAATCTAAAAACCGGGCTCTACAGTTAGAGAAAGGTGGGAACAAGTAGAGAGATAGGATTTTTTTTTTTCGAAAATTAGAACAGTTACAGTAATACAAACACTTTTGAGGCAGTAAGCTGGCTAGCGGAATTGAATGTGTAGCCCTCAGCATTTAAACAGTTAAAAACAATAAAAAATTTGCAATTAAAATGAAAACAGTATCAGAATTAACAATATTTCAAAATTAGTAACAAAGTCAATAAAAAAATGCTCAAAATAGTTCGGTTAGCGAAAATAACTAGTAAAAAGCAAAAACAAGGTACTTAATCCACTCAAAGTCTCTTTTCTCCTACTGCTGCTGCAGAACTCTGTGGAACACCCAGGCAGGCTCTTGCTGAGGTAATACAAGCAGAAAAAAACATGCAAACAAGGGTTTTTAAAAAGAAAGGTTTTGACACCATCCTTCACTCTGGAATCATAAATAAACTTACTAAGGAGGGCATCAATCCCTATGTCACTCAATGGGTTGCCAACTGACTTACTGACATAACCCACACTGTAAAAGTAGCTGACTCCAAATGCAGCTCCAGACAAGTCACAAGTGGAGTACCTCAGGTTTCAGTCCTGGGACCTCTCTTGTTTGGCATCTACTTCTCTGAAGTACAGGCCAACACTAAGGGACTTTGGATAACAAAGTTCGCAGATGTCTGCAAACTGGGAGCCATTATTGAAATCCCCAAATTATGTCAATACTCTACAAAAGGGCCTTACAGAAACAGATGCTTGGTGCCAGTGCCATGGGCTCAAGCTTAATGCCAAGAAATGTATAGTTATCCACTTTGGGAAAAAACATGTATGCGTGAATTATCGCATAGGTGGCAGTACACTAAACACCAAAAGTGTGATAAGAGGCTTAGGGACACAGGTGGACAGTGGTCTCACCTTCAATAACCACATTGCCACAACAGTCAGGAAATCCTTCTATGTGGCACACCTCATCACTAAGGGCTTTTCATCGAGAAAAAAGGAAGTCATTGTCGAACTGTACTCATCCCTCATTAGACCCATTATAGAATACAATGCCCCATTTGGTATGTACCTCTCAAGACATCTGCAACAACTGGAAAGGCCGCAGAAATACCTCAGTAAAAGAATCACAGGCCTAAAGCAGATGCCCTATGCTGACAGCCTTAAAAAACTCCAGCTATACTCTGTTGCATATTGTCTACTCCGAGGCGATCTCTGCTTAACATACAAGGCCATGTCAAACCCAGAGCTGTTGGACATACTACACTTAAAGAAATCCCAATCCCTCAGCACCACATGCTCCAGGTATCTAAACCTTGTCATCACAATAAACAAAACATGCTGGAGGGATAGGTTCCTGACCTAGAGACTCCCCAGACTCTGGAATGGACATTCCATACATGTCAAGCAGAGCACCTCATTGGTCCTCTTCAAAAGGAACCTTGATGATTGGCTGGGAGAAAGGAAATTCACCCCAGGGATCACATCAGTAACCCTGCTAGACAGGGGTCCAGGGAAGTAAATAGTGTAGGAAGAAATAGCCAGGGAATTGTTATGGCTTGGCTTGTATAGGCCCTAGGGCCAAAAGCCTAGTACCAACCTATGAACCTATGAATCTATAAAGATGAAAGAGATAGAAATAGCCCAAAATGGCCAATAAAACTACAGATTCTGAACTGAAACCACTCCTCTAGTGACAGGCTGCTCAAGGCTCATCACTCTCACTGATGAAAAGAGAAGCTTACCGCTATCTTAATAAAGTCTGGGCAACTCAGAAACTACAAAATAGCACAGAATTCAGCAAAATCTGAAAACCGGACTCTACTGTTATAGAAAGGTGGGAACAAGTAGAGAGATATGATTTTTTTTTATTTGTTTGTTTTTTTTTTTGAAAAATAGAACAGTTACAGTAATGCAAACACTTTTGTGGCAGTAGGCTGGCTAGTGCACTTGAGTGTGTAGCCCTCAGCAATTAAACAGTTGAAAAACACTTAAAACAAGCAATTAAAGAGTAAACAGTATCAGAATAAAAAAAAAACAGTTCAAAATAAGTAGCAAAGTTAATAAAAAATGCTTGGAATAGTGCAGTTAGCAAAAATAAGCAATAGAAAGCTAAAACAAGGTACTTAATCCGCTCAAAGTCTCTTTTTTCTCCTTCTGCTGCTGTAGAACTCTGCAGGATACCCAGGCAGGCTCTTGCTGAGGTAATACAAGTGCAAAAACTGCACAAATATGGGTTTCTAAAAAGAAAGATTATAGGACTCTACTGGTTATAGAAAGGTGGGAAATGAGTAGAGAGAAAGGATTTTTGGAGGTCTTTTTGTTTTGTTCAAAAATTAGAACAGATACAGTAATACAAGCACTTTTGAGGCAGCAAAATGGTTAGCACACTTGAGTGTGTTGCCCTCAGTAATTAAGCTGTTGTAAAACACTTATAAACAAGAAATTAAAGAGCAAACAGTATCAAAATAAAAAAAAACAGTTCAAAATAAGTAGCAACGTTAATAACAAATGCTCAGAATAGTGCAGTTAGGGAAAATAAGCAGTAAAAAGCAAAATCAAGGTACTTACTCCACACAAAGTTTCTGATTTCTCCATCTGCTGCTGTAAAACTGTGCAGGATACCCAGGCAGGCTCTTGCTGAGGTAATACAAGTGCAAAACCCACACAAACATGGGTTTTTAAACAGTAAGATGAAAGGGATAGAACAAGCTCAAAATGACCATTAAAACTACAGATTCTGAGCTGAAACCACTCCTCCACCTACAGATTGGCTGCTCAAAGCTCACCACTATCACTGATGAACAGAGAAGTTCCCTCTATTTTAGTAAGGTCTGGGCAACACAGAAGCTACAAAACAGCCCATAATTCAGCAAAATCTGAAAACAGGACTTTAATGGTTATAGAAAAGTGGGAAATGAGTAGAGAGATAGGATTTTTTTTTTGTTTTCTTTTGAAAATTAGAGAAGATACAGTAATACAAACACTTTTATGGCAACAAAATGGCTAGCGCACATGATTGTGTGGCCCTCAGCAATTAAACATAAACAAGCAAATTAAAGTGCAAACAGTATCAGAATTAAAAAAAAAACAGTTCAAAATAAGTAGCAACATTAATAAAAAATGCTCGGAATAGTGTGGTTAGTGAAAATAAGCAGTAAAAAGCAAACTTAAGATACTTACTCCACTCAAACTTTCTGTTTTCTTTTTCTGCTGCTGTAAAACTCTGCAGGACACCCAGGCAGGCTCTTGCTGAGATAATACAAGTGCAAAAACCATGCAAATGTGTATTTAAACAGAAAGATAAAAAAGATAGGAATAACCCAAAATGGCCAATAAAACTATAGATTCTGAGAGAATCCACTGCTCTAGTGACAGATAGGCTGCTCAAAGCTCACCACTCTCACCGATGAACAGAGAAGCTTCCCACTATCTTAATAAAGTCTGGGCAACTCAGAAACTACAAAACAGCACAGAATTCAGCAAAATCTGAAAACCAGACTCTACTGTACAGAAAGGTGGGATCAAGTAGAGAGGGATAGGATTTTTTTTTTTTCGAAAATTAGAACAGTTACAGTAATACACACACTTTTGAGGCAGTAAGCTGGCTAGCACACTTGAGTGTGTAGCCCTCAGCATTTAAACAGTTGAAAAACACTTAGAAATGAGCAATTAAAATGAAAACAGTATCAGAATTAACATTTCAAAATAAGTTCAAAAAAAAGGAAACAGTCTAACAATATAAATAGTACCACAATATCTATTTCCCTGGTGATGGAATCAAAGTATCTGTACTCAATTTTGAAGTTTACATATATAAAAAAACTTTATTGTAGTTTGTTGTTAAGCGCTTTCATCTAACAGTAACTAGTTTTCCTCAGAACAAATGACTGCCTTTAGGCTGACAATATATATAGAGTGTGTAATCAAATAATTACTTAATTAACCAATTTAATTTCACATCATTTAAAGTGCTAGTGCAATAAAACCTTAGTAATAATATTAGTAGTAATATTAAAAAAATGTTTAAAATACATATTCTGAATTGAAAAATAACATGTTATATAAATAATTCATTGCATTTCCACATACCTATACTGTTATACATCCTACAATTTTGAATATTTGTATGTATAAACTAAACTAGTATGGATACAAATTTTGAAATATGTTAATAAATATATACATATTAATAATAACAATAACAATCATTTCTAATAAAATCATAGAACTAATGTGAGGAACCCTTACACTTCTCCTGTGTATGGGGCTTGGTGCCAAGTGTAACACATGTAATGAATGTAAGACCAGAAACAATGACTAACAGCTTATGTGACATTTACCTTACCCCTTAATTTAGGTGTCTTAAATCCCTATGCTGTGTAATGTACTACCTGCCAGTCTACCCATCGTGAACCAAGATAGGCTTTACTGATATGTGGTCATTTAGTCCTGGTGGAGTAGATGCGTTTAGTTTTATTTGCCATCTAGTCTCTAACTCCCCCAGTTTTTTCCTAATATTTCCTCCTCTGGGGTTTACTATAGCTGTATCTAGTATGGCAAAATAAAACATTTTACAACTAGTGCTGTCTTGCAAATGTCTCCACAGGGCATTTTTAGCGTCCTTCTTTTTTATACAATAATAATGATCATATATCCTTTGCCTTAAACTCCTGTCTGTTTTTCCAACATAGTAACAATGACAATTGGCACACATAGCTAAGTACACTAAATGGGTAGTTCTACAATTTCCTTTCCTAAAATGTATTTCTGTCTTCATAACATTTTCTAATTTTCTGGTACAATCTACATTTATATACTTACATTGATTACATGTGCCACACTTTGTGGTACCCCTCCTTTCTCTTCCATTATTACCTGTTTTTATTTTCCTTTCTAATTCCCACTTTAAATTATTTCCATTCCTAGATACAAACCGGGGAATGTCTCCTACTACTTCAATAGTGTTTTTGTCCATCTTTAGGATGTTCCAATTCTCTTTTATAATTCTTTTTATATCTATAGTCCAGGGGGTATGCTGCAGGATACAAGCTCTGGTATATTCAATGTCTGTCTCCCTGTTGTCTCCTCCTGACTTTTGCATGTTTGTCAGGGGTCCTTTTCCTAATAGGGGTACAAATTTGTTACCCCATTCATTTAATACATAACTAGTCACGTCATTCACTAGCCATTTGGGGTATCCTCTTTGTATAAACATGTCCCCTATAATTTTCAATTCCCTGGTAAAGTCTTCATACTCAGATGTCATCCTTGCTGCCCTAATGCACTGTCCCTTAATTATACTTCTTTTCTGTTTTGTGGGATGAGAACTATTATATTCTAAGTAGCAATTGCTAAACGTCTCCTTTCTGTGTATTTTACTTTTTATAGTTCCATTATCTACAGTAATGAGAGTGTCCAAATAAGCTATTTCATTTGATTCCACATTATATGTAAATTTTAATTCATTGCTGATCATATTTAAACTTGTCATAAATAGTTCTAATTAATTTCTACTCCCTTTCCAAATTAAGAAAATATCATCCAAAAAGCGGTAGTAACATGAAACGAACTGATAATTACTATTATTAAATAATAAATGTCACATAAGCTGTTAGTCATTGTTTCTGGTCTTACATTCATTACATGTGTTACACTTGGCACCAAGCCCCATACACAGGAGAAGTGTAAGGGTTCCTCACATTAGTTCTATGATTTTATTAGAAATGATTGTTATTGTTATTATTAATATGTATATATTTATTAACATATTTCAAAAATTGTATCCATACTAGTTTAGTTTATACATACAAATATTCGAAATTGTAGGATGTATAACAGTATAGGTATGTGGAAATGCAATTAATTATTTATATAACATGTTATTTTTCAATTCAGAGTATGTATTTTAAACATTTTTTTTAATATTACTACTAATATTATTACTAAGGTTTTATTGCACTAGCACTTTAAATGATGTGAAATTAAATTGGTTAATTAAGTAATTATTTGATTACACACTCTATATATATTGTCAGCCTAAAGGCAGTCATTTGTTCTGAGGAAATCTAGTTACTGTTAGATGAAAGCGCTTAACAACAAACTACAATAAAGTTTTTTTATATATGTAAACTTCAAAAATGAGTACAGATACTTTGATTCCATCACCAGGGAAATAGATATTGTGGTACTATTTATATTTCAAAATAAGTAGCAAAGTTAATAAAAACGTTCGGAATAGTTCGGTTAACGAAAATAAGCAGTAAAAAGCAAAAAACAAGGTACTTAATCCACTCAAAGTCCCTCTTTTCTCCTTCTGCTGCAGAACTCTGCAGAACACCCAGGCAGGCTCTTGCTGAGGTAATACAAGCAGAAAAAATCTGCAAACACGGGTTTTTAAACATAAAGATGAAAGGTATAGAAATAACACAAAATGGCCAATAAAACTACAGATTCTGATCTGAAACCACCCCACCAGTGAAAGATAGGCTGCTCAAAGCTCACCACACTCATTGATGAAAAGAGAAGCTTCCCTCTGTCTTAGTAAGGTCTGGGCAACACAGAAACTACAAAAAGCCCAGAACCTAGCAAAATCTGAAAACTAGACTCTACTGGTTATAGAAAGGCAGGAAATGAGTACAGAGATAAGATTTTTTTTTTTTAAATTCGAACAGATGCAATAATATAAACACTTTTGGGGCAGTAAAATTGGTAGCACACTTTAGTGTACATCCATCAGCAAATAAACAGTTGAGAATCATTTAAAAACAAGCAATCAAAGTGTAAACAGTATCAGAATTAAAAAAAAGTTCAAAATAAGTAGCAAAGTAAATAAAAAATGATCGGAATAGTGTGGTTAGCAAAAATAAGCAGTAAAAAGCAAAAACAAGGGACTTAATCCATTCAAAGTCTGTATTTTCTCCTTCTGTTGCTGTAGAACTCTGCAGGACACCCAGGCAGGCTCTTGCTGAGGTAATGCAAGTGCAAAAACATGCAAGCATGTGTATTTAAACAGAAAGATGAAAGGGGTAGAAATAGCCCAAAATGGCCAAAAAAATTACAGATTCTGAGCTGAAGCTACTCCTCTAGTGACAGATAGGCTGCTCAAAGCTCACCACTCTCACTGATGAACAGAGAACCTTCCCCCTATCTTAGTAAGGTCTGGGCAACTAAGAAACTACAAAACAGCACAGAATTAAGCAAAATCTGAAAACTGTCTCTACTGTCATAGAAAAGTGGGAACAAGTAGAAAGGATTTTTTTCTCGAAAATTAGAACAGTTACAGTAATACAAACACTTTTGAGGCAGTAAGCTGGCTAGCCCACTTGAGTGTGTAGCCCTCAGCAATTCAACTGTTGAAAACATTTAAAACTGTGCAATTAAAATGAAAACAATATCAGAATTAATATTTCAAATACGTAGCAAAGTTCATACAAAATGCTCGGAATACTTCAGTTAGCAAAAATAATCAGTAAAAAGCAAAAATAATGTAGATAATCCACTCAAAGTCTCTCTTTTCTCCTTCTGCTGCTGCAGAACTCTGTGGAACACACAGGCAGGCTCTTGCTGAGGTAATACAAGCAGAACAAATGTACAAACACAGGTTTTTAAACAGAAAGATGAAAGGGATAGAAATAGCCCAAAATGGCCAATAAAACTACAGATTCTTAGCTGAAACCTCTCCTCTAGTGACAGATAGGCTGCTCAAAGCTCACCACTCTCAGTGATGAACAGAGAATCTTCCTGCTATCTTAGTAAGGTTGGGGCAACTCAAAACCTACAAAACAGCACAGAGTTCAGCAAAATCTGTAAACTGGATTCTACTGTTATAGAAAGATGGGAACAAGTAGAGAGACAGGATTTTTTTTTTTTTTTTTTCGAAAATTAGAACAGTTACAGTAATACAAATACTTTTGAGGCAGTAAGCTGGCTAGCACAATTGAGTGTGTAGCCCACAGTAATTAAACAGTGGAAAAACACTTAAAAATGAGCAATTAAAATGAAAACAGTATCAGAATTAACAACATTTTGAAATAAGTAGCAAAGTTAAAAAAATGTTCTGAATAGCTCGATTAACAAAAATAACCAGTAAAAAGCAAAAGCAAGGTGCTTAATCCACTCAAAGTCTCTCTTTTCACCTTCTGTTGTGGCAGAACTCAGTGAAACTCCCAGATTGGCTCATGCTGAGGTAATACAAGCAGAAAAAACGTGCAAACATGGATTTTTAAACAGGAAGCTAAAAGGTATAAAAATAGCCCAAAATGGCTAATAAAACTACAGATTCTGAGCTGAAACCACTACTGCAGCTACAGATAGGCTGCTCACAGCTCACGACTCTCATTGATGAACAGAGAATCTTCCCTCTATCTTAGTAAGGTCTGGACAACAAAGAAAATACAAAACAGCCCAGAGTTCAGCAAAATCTGAAAATAAGACTCTACAGGTTATAAAAAGGTGGGAAATGAGTAGAGAGATAGGATTTTTTGGGGGGGTTGTTTTTTTCTGAAAATTAGAACAGATACAGTAATACAAAAACTTCTGAGACAGTAAAATGGCTAGCACACTTGACTGTGTCGCCCTCAGAAATTAAACAGTTGAAAAGCACTTATAAACAAGCAAAGTGCAAAACGTATCAAAATTAAAAAAAAACATTCAAAATAAGTAGCAACATTAATAAAAAATGCTCAGAATAGTGCAGTTAGTGAAACTCAGCAGTAAAAAAAGCAAAATCAAAGTACTTACTCAACTCAAAGTTTCTGTTTTCTCCATTTGCTGCTGTAAAACTCTGCAGGACACCCAGGCAGGCTCTTGCAAAAACCATGCAAACATGTGTATTTAAACAGAAAGATGAAAGGGATTGAAATAGCCCAAAATGGCCAATAAAATAGATTCTGAGCCAAAACCACTCCTCTAGTGAGGGATAGGCTGCTCAAAGCTCACCACTCTCACTGATGAACAGATAAGCTTCCCACTATCTTAGTAAGGTCTGGGCAACTCAGGAACTACAAAACAGCACAGAATTCTCAAAAATCTAAAAACCGGGCTCTACAGTTAGAGAAAGGTATGAACAAGTAGAGAGATAGGATTTTCTTTTTCAAAAATTAGAACAGTTAAAGTAATACAAACACTTTTGAGGCAGTAAGCCAGCTAGCGGAATTGAGTGTGTAGCCCTCAGCATTTAAACAGTTAAAAACACTTAAAAATGTGCAATTAAAATGAAAACAGTATCAGAATTAACAACATTTCAAAATTAGTAACAAAGTCAATAAAAAATGCTCAAAATAGTTTGGTTAGCGAAAATAACTAGTAAAAAGCAAAAACAAGGTACTTAATCCACTCAAAGTCTCTTTTCTCCTACTGCTGCTGCAGAACTCTGTGGAACACCCAGGCAAGCTCTTGCTGAGGTAATACAAGCAGAAAAAAACATGCAAACAAGGGTTTTTAAAAATAAAGGTTTTGACACCATCCTTCACTCTGGAATCATAAATAAACTTACTAAGGAGGGCATTAATCACTTCATCACTCAATGGGTTGCCAACTGGCTTACTGACATAACCTACACTGTAAAAGTAGCTGACTCCAAATCCAGCTCCAGACAAGTCACAAGTGGAGTACCTCAGGGTTCAGTCCTGGGACCTCTCTTGTTTGGCATCTACTTCTCTGAAGTACAGGCCAACACTAAGGGACTTTGGCTAACAAAGTTCGCAGATGTCTGCAAACTGGGAGCCATTATTGAAATCCCCAAATTATGTCAATACTCTACAAAAGGGCCTTACAGAAACAGATGCTTGGTGCCAGAGCCATGGGCTCAAGCTTAATGCCAAGAAATGTATAGTTTCCCCTTTGGGAAAAAACATGTATGCGTGAATTATCACATAGGTGGCAGTACACTAAACACCAAAAGTGTGATAAGAGACTTAGGGACACAGGTGGACAGTGGTCTCACCTTCAATAACCACATTGCCACAACAGTCAGGAAATCCTTCTATGTGGCACACCTCATCACTAAGGGCTTTTCATCGAGAAAAAAAGGAAGTCATTGTCCCACTGTACTCATCCCTCATTAGACCCATTATAGAATACAACGCCCCATTTGGTATGTACCTCTCAAGACATCTGCAACAACTGGAAAGGCCGCAGAAATACCTCACTAAAAGAATCACAGGCCTAAAGCAGATGCCCTATGCTGACAGTCTTAAAAAACTCCAGCTATACTCTGTTGCATATTGTCTACTCCGAGGCGATCTCTGCTTAACATACAAGGCCATGTCAAACCCAGAGCTGTTAGACATGCTACACTTAAAGAAATCCCAATCCCTCAGCACCACATGCTCCAGGTATCTAAACCTTGTCATCACAATAAACAAAACATGCTGGAGGGATAGGTTCCTGACCCAGAGACTCCCAGACTCTGGAATAGACATCCCATACATGTCAAGCAGAGCACCTCATTGGTCCTCTTCAAAAGGAACCTTGATGATTGGATGGGAGAAAGGAAATTCACCCCAGGGATCACGTCAGTCGCCCTGCTAGACAGGGGTCCAGGGAAGTAAATAGTGTGGGAAGAAATAGCCAGGGAATTGTTATGGCTTGTATAGGCCCTAGGGCCAAAAGCCTAGTACCAACCTATGAACCTATGAATCTATAAAGATGAAAGAGATAGAAATAGCCCAAAATGGCCAATAAAACTACAGATTCTGAGCTGAAACCACTCCTCCAGTGACAGATAGGCTGCTTAAAGGTCACCACTCTCACTGATGAACAGAGAAGCTTCCCTCTATCTTAGTAAGGTCTGGGCAACACAGAAACTACAAAACAGCCCAGAATTCAGCAAAATCTGAAAACTGGACTCTACTCTTATAGAAAGAAGGGAACAAGTAGAAAGATAGGATTTTTTCCCCAAAAATTAAAACAGTTACAGCAATACACACACTTTTGAGGCAGAGAGCTGGCTTGCGCACTTGAGTGTGTAGCCCTCAGCAATTAAACAGTTGAAAAACACTTAAAATGAGCAATTAAATTGAAAACAATAACAGAATTAACAACTTTTCAAAATAAGTAGCAAAGTTAATAAAAAACACACAGAAAAGTTTGGTTAGCAAAACTAACCAGTAAAAAGCAAAAGCAAGGTACTTAATCCACTCAGTCTCTTTTTTCTCCTTCTGCTGCTGCAGAACTCTGTGGAACACCCACGGAGGCTCTTGCTGAGGTAATACAAGCAGAAAAAATGTGAAAACATGGGTTTTTAAACAGAAAGATGAAAGGGATAGAAATAGCCCAAAATGGCCAATAAAACTACAGATTCTGAGCTAAAACCACTCCTCTAGTGACAGATAGGCTACTCAAAGCTCACCACTCTCACTGATGAACAGAGAAGTTTCCCGCTATCTTAGTAAGGTCTGGGCAACTCAGAAACTACAAAACAGCACAGAGTTCAGCAAAATCTGTAAACCAGACTCT
The DNA here is from genome assembly GCF_019279795.1 of Protopterus annectens. Classification (NCBI taxonomy): domain Eukaryota; kingdom Metazoa; phylum Chordata; order Ceratodontiformes; family Protopteridae; genus Protopterus; species Protopterus annectens. The sequence continues at coordinate 1,047,916,552 of NC_056725.1, read as the reverse complement.
ACTGTTTTACAAAAATGGGAACAAGTAGAGAGATAGAATTTTTTTTTCAAAAATTAGAACAGTTACAGTAATACAAACACTTATGAGGCAGTAAGCTGGCTAGCGCAATTGAGTGTGTAGCCCTCAGCAATTAAACAGTTGAAAAACACTTAAAAATGAGCAATTAAAATGAAAACAGCATCAGAATTAACAACAATTAAAAATAAGTAGCAAAGTTAATAAAAAACACTCGGAATAGTTCAGTTAGGGAAAATAACAAGTAGAAAGCAAAAACAAGATAGTTAATCCATGCAAAGTCTTCCTTTTCTTCTTCTGCTGCTGCAGAACTCTGCAGAACATGCAAGCAAGCTCTTGCTCAGGTAATACAAGCAGAAAAAAATGTGCAAACACAGGTTTTAAACAGAAAGTTGAAAGGGATAGAAATAGCCTAAAATGGCCAATAAAACTCAAGATTCTGAGCTGATACCACTCCTCCAGTGACTGATAGGCTACTCAAAGCTCACAACTCTCATTGAAGAACAGAGAAGCTTCCTTCTATCTTAACAGGGTCTGGGCAAGACAGAAACTACAAAACAGCCCAGAATTCAGCAAAATCTGAAAACCGGACTCTACTGGTTATAGAAAGGCAGGAAATGAGTAGAGAGATTGGATTTTTTTGGTTGATTCTTTTTTTTTGAAAATTAGAACAGATACAGTAATATAAACACTTTTGAGGAAGTAAAATTGCTAGCACAGTTGTGTGTAAATCCCTCATCAATTAAATAGCTGAAAAACAAGCAATTAAAGAGTAAACAGTATCAGATTTTAAAAAAGTTCAAAATAAGAAGCAAAGTAAATAAAAAATGTTCGGAATAGTGTGGTTAGCAAAATTAAGCAGTAAAAAGCAAAAACAAGGTACTTAATCCATTCAAAGTCTCTATTTTCTCCTTCTGTTGCTGTAGAACTCTGCAGGACATCCAGGCAGGCTCTTGCTGAGGTAATACAACTGCAAAAACATGCAAGCATGTGTATTTAAACAGAAAGATGAAAGGGATAGAAATAGCCCAAAATGGCCAATAAAATTACAGATTCTGAGCTGAAGCTACTCCTCTAGTGACAGATAGGCTGCTCAAAGCTCACCACTCTCACTGATGAACAGAGAACCTTCCCCCTATCTTAGTAAGGTCTGGGCAACTCAGAAACTACAAAACAGCACAGAATTAAGCAAAATCTGAAAACTGTCTCTACTGTTATAGAAAAGTGGGAACAAGTAGAAAGGATTTTTTTCTTGAAAATTAGAACAGTTACAGTAATACAAACACTTTTGAGGCAGTAAGCTGGCTAGCCCACTTGAGTGTGTAGCCCTCAGTAATTAAACTGTTGAAAACATTTAAAACTGAGCAAATAAAATGAAAACAGTATCAGAATTTCAAATACGTAGCAAAGTTCATACAAAATGCTCGGAATACTTCGGTTAGCAAAAATAATCAGTAAAAATTAAAAATAATGTACATAATCCACTCAAAGTCTCTCTTTTCTCCTTCTGCTGCTGCAGAACTCTGTGGAACACACAGGCAGGCTCTTGCTGAGGTAATACAAGCAGAACAAATGTACAAACACAGGTTTTTAAACAGAAAGATGAAAGGGATAGAAATAGCCCAAAATGGCCAATAAAACTACAGATTCTTAGCTGAAACCACTCCTCTAGTGACAGATAGGCTGCTCAAAGCTCACCACTCTCAGTGATGAACAGAGAAGCTTCCTGCTATCTTAATAAGGTTGGGGCAACTCAAAACCTACAAAACAGCACAGAGTTCAGCAAAATCTGTAAACTGGATTCTACTGTTATAGAAAGATGGGAACAAGTAGAGAGACAGGATTTTTTTGTTTTTTTTTTTGTTTTATTTTGTTTTTTTTTTTTCAAAAATTAGAACAGTTACAGTAATACAAATACTTTTGAGGCAGTAAGCTGGCTAGCGCACTTGAGTGTGTAGCCCTCAGTAATTAAACAGTTGAAAAACACTTAAAAATGAGCAATTAAAATGAAAACAGTATCAGAATTAACATTTTGAAATAAGTAGCAAAGTTAATAAAAAATGCTCGGAATAGCTCGATTAATGAAAATAACCAGTAAAAAGCAAAAGCAAGGTGCTTAATCCACTCAAAGTCTCTCTTTTCTCCTTCTGCTGTGGCAGAACTCAGTGAAACTCCCAGGTCAGCTCATGCTGAGGTAATACAAGCAGAAAAAACATGCAAACACGGATTTTTAAACAGGAAGCTAAAAGGTATAAAAATAGCCCAAAATGGCCAATATAACTACAGATTCTGAGCTGAAACCACTACTGCAGCTACAGATAGGCTGCTCACAGCTCACAACTCTCATTGATGAACAGAGAATCTTCCCTCTATCTTAGTAAGGTCTGGACAACAAAGAAAATACAAAACAGCCCAGAGTTCAGCAAAATCTGAAAATAAGACTCTACAGGTTATAAAAAGGTGGGAAATGAGTAGAGAGATAGGATTTTTTTTTTGGGGGGGGTTGTTTTTTTCTGAAAATTAGAACAGATACAGTAATACAAAAACTTCTGAGACAGTAAAATGGCTAGCACACTTGACTGTGTAGCCCTCAGAAATTAAACAGTTGAAAAGCACTTATAAACAAGCAAAGTGCAAAACGTATCAACATAAAAAAAAAACATTCAAAATAAGTAGCAACATTAATAAAAAAAAATGCTCAGAATAGTGCAGTTAGTGAAACTCAGCAGTAAAAAAAGCAAAATCAAGGTACTTACTCGACTCAAAGTTTCTGTTTTCTCCATTTGCTGCTGTAAAACTCTGCAGGACACCCAGGCAGGCTCTTGCTGAGGTAATACAAGTGCACAAAACATGCAAACATATGCATTTAAACAGAAAGATGAAAGGGATTGAAATAGCCCAAAATGGCCAATAAAATAGATTCTGAGCCAAAACCACTCCTCTAGTGAGAGATAGGCTGCTCAAAGCTCACCACTCTCACTGATGAACAGATAAGCTTCCCACTATCTTAGTAAGGTCTGGGCAACTCAGGAACTACAAAACAGCACAGAATTCCCAAAAATCTAAAAACAGGGCTCTACAGTTAGAGAAAGGTGGGAACAAGTAGAGAGATAGGATTTTTTTTTTCGAAAATTAGAACAGTTACAATAATACAAACACTTTTGAGGCAGTAAGCTGGCTAGCGGAATTGAGTGTGTAGCCCTCAGCATTTAAACAGTTAAAAACAATAAAAAATTTGCAATTAAAATGAAAACAGTATCAGAATTAACAATATTTCAAAATTAGTAACAAAGTCAATAAAAAAATGCTCAAAATAGTTTGGTTAGCGAAAATAACTAGCAAAAACAAGGTACTTAATCCACTCAAAGTCTCTTTTCTCCTACTGCTGCTGCAGAACTCTGTGGAACACCCAGGCAGGCTCTTGCTGAGGTAATACAAGCAGAAAAAAACATGCAAACAAGGGTTTTTAAAAAGAAAGGTTTTGACACCATCCTTCACTCTGGAATCATAAATAAACTTACTAAGGAGGGCATTAATCCCTACATCACTCAATGGGTTGCCAACTGGCTTACTGACATAACCCACACTGTAAAAGTAGCTGACTCCAAATGCAGCTCCAGACAAGTCACAAGTGGAGTACCTCAGGGTTCAGTCCTGGGACCTCTCTTGTTTGGCATCTACTTCTCTGAAGTACAGGCCAACACTAAGGGACTTTGGCTAACAAAGTTCGCAGATGTCTGCAAACTGGGAGCCATTATTGAAATCCCCAAATTATGTCAATACTCTACAAAAGGGCCTTACAGAAACAGATGCTTGGTGCCAGAGCCATGGGATCAAGCTTAATGCCAAGAAATGTATAGTTATCCCCTTTGGGAAAAAACATGTATGCGTGAATTATCACATAGGTGGCAGTACACTAAACACCAAAAGTGTGATAAGAGACTTAGGGACACAGGTGGACAGTGGTCTCACCTTCAATAACCACATTGCCACAACAGTCAGGAAATCCTTCTATGTGGCACACCTCATCACTAAGGGCTTTTCATCGAGAAAAAAGGAAGTCATTGTCCCACTGTACTCATCCCTCATTAGACCCATTATAGAATACAATGCCCCATTTGGTATGTACCTCTCAAGACATCTGCAACAACTGGAAAGGCCGCAGAAATACCTCACTAAAAGAATCACAGGCCTAAAGCAGATGCCCTATGCTGACAGCCTTAAAAAACTCCAGCTATACTCTGTTGCATATTGTCTACTCCGAGGCGATCTCTGCTTAACATACAAGGCCATGTCAAACCCAGAGCTGTTGGACATGCTACACTTAAAGAAATCCCAATCCCTCAGCACCACATGCTCCAGGTATCTAAACCTTGTCATCACAATAAACAAAACATGCTGGAGGGATAGGTTCCTGACCCAGAGACTTCCCAGACTCTGGAATAGACATTCCATACATGTCAAGCAGAGCACCTCATTAGTCCTCTTCAAAAGGAACCTTGATGATTGGCTGGGAGAAAGGAAATTCACCCCAGGGATCACATCAGTAACCCTGCTAGACAGGGGTCCAGGGAAGTAAATAGTGTAGGAAGAAATAGCCAGGGAATTGTTATGGCTTGGCTTGTATAGGCCCTAGGGCCAAAAGCCTAGTACCAAGCTATGAACCTATGAATCTATAAAGATGAAAGAGATAGAAATAGCCCAAAATGGCCAATAAAACTACAGATTCTGAACTGAAACCACTCCTCTAGTGACAGGCTGCTCAAGGCTCATCACTCTCACTGATGAAAAGAGAACCTTCCCGCTATCTTAATAAAGTCTGGGCAACTCAGAAACTACAAAATAGCACAGAATTCAGCAAAATCTGACTCCGGACTCTACTGTTATAGAAAGGTGGGAACAAGTAGAAAGATAGGATTTTTTTTGTTTGTTTGTTTTTTTTTTTTTTGAAAAATAGAACAGTTACAGTAATGCAAACACTTTTGTGGCAGTAGGCTGGCTAGTGCACTTGAGTGTGTAGCCCTCAGCAATTAAACAGTTGAAAAACACTTAAAACAAGCAATTAAAGAGTAAACAGTATCAGAATAAAAAAAACAGTTCAAAATAAGTAGCAAAGTTAATAAAAAATGCTTGGAATAGTGCAGTTAGCAAAAATAAGCAATAAAAAGCTAAAACAAGGTACTTAATCCACTCAAAGTCTCTTTTTTCTCCTTCTGCTGCTGTAGAACTCTGCAGGATACCCAGGCAGGCTCTTGCTGAGGTAATACAAGTGCAAAAACTGCACAAATATGGGTTTCTAAAAAGAAAGATTATAGGACTCTACTGGTTATAGAAAGGTGGGAAATGAGTAGAGAGAAAGGATTTTTGGAGGTCTTTTTGTTTTGTTCAAAAATTAGAACAGATACAGTAATACAAGCACTTTTGAGGCAGCAAAATGTTTAGCACACTTGAGTGTGTTGCCCTCAGTAATTAAGCTGTTGTAAAACACTTATAAATAAGAAATTAAAGTGCAAACAGTATCAAAATAAAAAAAAAAAAACAGTTCAAAATAAGTAGCAACGTTAATAACAAATGCTCAGAATAGTGCAGTTAGGGAAAATAAGCAGTAAAAAGCAAAATCAAGGTACTTGGGGCGGCTCGTGGCATCGGGCTGCCGGACTGCAGCCCCCTCAGCTACACAGCTGAGTTGTTTATTTAGTGTTTTATGTTAAAAAAATAAAATAAATCTGATTTTGTACTGTAAAAATACGTAAATTTCGAGTTCGCGACTCGAAATTATGCGCGCATTGCGCTTCAAACGCAACAGCGTTTTTTTTTTTTTCTAAATTCTTGCCGGGTTGCTGCAATGTTTACATTGCAGCCCGGAGAAGCAAAGAAGGCATCATTCTGATGCCCAGAACTTCCCAGAAATCTATGCGGTTAACTCACAAACAGCATAGATATGGAAGGGGCTCGGACTGCGACGTCCGCAGGCATGTCATGATGTGCTTGCTGGGCAAATGCTGCTGATTGCTTCTCGCTCTCTTCCCGGGCTTTATGTGCTGGGAAAAGAGCGAGAATCATTCAGTCGTTTTTTTTCGGCATTGGTTGGAATTGGATTATTGATCATCTTTGTGTCTGTTAGCTTAGTTAAAACATTTTTAAATTTTTTTTTGGCTCAAAACAGTTTAGTTTAGTTTATTATTTTATTTTATTAGACGACTAGTCTGTGGTGGACCGGGTGGAACCGTGGATTTTATTGCTGCTAGTGCCAGTGGAAATTCCAGGAATCATCAACGACAACAGGTGAGTTAATTTTTTATATATGATGAATTTTAGCAAAACAATACAGCTAGTGGAATGCATAGATCTGTAAAGATGAGAGCAAGGTCTGTTCGTTGAAACTACTTTAAAGCTTACTGTGCTGAAACCTAAACTGGAGTACAGAGCCATTTAGCTGAGATTTACAAAGAAGACATCAGTGTAACAGGAAGAATCCAGGGGAGGCACACTACAAGAATACCAAGCTTAGGGAACTTCAGTTAGAAAGACACGCTACACATCTTAGACAATTTAACTTTAAGTTAGAGGCGAGTAAGAGCATAGTACACAGCAAAACATCATTAGGACAATCTAATTCTGAATTCCTTCAGCAGAAACCTGAATAGTTTGACTTTAACCAGTGAGAAGTAGTGACTTGTGTAAATAAGGCAGGCAGCTTAAATGGCTTCAGACCAGCAACAGACAGACATGTGTGGGAGAAAAATACAAAATCTGTTGAAATGCATGGGGTAAAATTGAAATTAAGTAATTGCATTGTTGCCAAATAACCATGCGAACACACTTATTATCAAAATGTTGTCTGACAAGTAACCAGGGCTGGTTTTCTGTGTTAAACTTTGTGATTGTTGGGATAGGTTCAGGCTGCCCTACAAATCACAAGAGGATAAAGCAGGCATCAGGAAATGTATGAATGAGCTGCCTCCATGCAGTGGTAGTATTGTTGCCTCACAGCTATAGGTTTTCTGGTTTGATTCTTGGTTGGGGTGGCTTCTGTGTGGAGTCTGCATCTCCTCCCTGTGTTTGTGTGGATTTGCTCTGGTGCCCTGCCATTTTACAAAGACGTGTCTGCAGTATTAATCCCTGTGTCTCTGCTGAAAATTGTTTTTGTTCTGTCCGCAGTAAAATTGACCGGCATTTGAATTTCAAACTTCATGTTCTTCAGAATACATAGTAGCACAACCTTTTTTTCTAGCAATTTTCTAAGTTTATAAGATGAATATTTTAAATTTGTCCCTATTTTTGGGACTGTATTCCCCCATTATTGGCTTCGTCCAGGTTTTTGTGCTAAGGTTGACAGCTATGGCAAGAACTGAATTCACTGAATATGGACTGTAGAATTGTGCATATTTACTGATAATGGTGGACTGTAGAATTGTGCATATTTACTAATAATGGTGGACTGTAGAATTGTGTATATTTACTAATAATAGTGGACTGTGGAAGTCTGAGTAGACTTTTTTATGATAAATGTTCTCAACTGGGCAGTTTTGCCATTATGGGTGCATTTGTTTTGTTTCATTGCTTACTGGAAAAATGTTCAAAACAAATTTAAAACACCCTCTAACAAGTGTACTGTATTGTACAAGGAATATAATTTTAGTACAATGAGGAAGGTGTATCAAAGAGCACATGTATGTTTCATATGCAAGGGGCCTATGATTGAAAACAGCCCAAAATTAATCTGCCACTGGCAAAATGTATTTTCTTTGAATGTGGGTTTCAATGCTGTTTCAATGAATGTGAGTTTCAAGGGCAGAGAAGTTTTAATGCTAAGTTTTCATTGTGAGACTGCATTGCTTTGTTTAACAGACGACTTAATGTTTGTGCTGTAAAATACAAAATAAAACTTTCAAATGAAGTCCAACTCATCATTGAAGTAAAGCAGTATGCACATTAGTGTTTATGGTAAATTGAGTGAAATAGCCAAGTAATGGTTCATTGGAATGGCTGCAGAGGCTCCATTCAACCATTATTTTGTCGGGGGGGGAGGGCAGCAAACTCAGACAGGCCCAGCTGAACTATACCTCCCAACTGTCCAGATTTTCAAAGAATGAATAGATATTTGCTTCTTATTTTTGGTTTGTTCATAAAATTTGTAGTTTTAATTCCTAAATGATTTGCCAGAAGTCACTAAATAATAAGTTTCAGACTTCATAACCTTCATAAAAATGCATGTTAAAGTAAGGGCCGTTCTATCAACTGTCTCAATTTATACAAGAGCAATTTTTAGTACTGTTTATATGTGCCCCCAATATATTTGGCCTTGTTCAGATTTACTGCATTAACAGGTTGAGAGGAACATGCAAATAAATTGCTTTATAGAATTAGGCATAGCCAACCTCTCAACTGTCCCCAATTTTGGCTCAAAATGTTGCTCTTCCCCTAATAATCCCTCCGCAAAATAGCAATTTTGGAAGAAAACATGGAGGATTTACAATTAAGAAATAACTGTAATAATCAAAGTTATAGATTACTTGAAATGCATGTAGATTCTTTTATTTTGTCAGCTGCTCAAGGTAGCAGTACTAATATTAAAGTGTCCCTTCTTTGACAGGTAGCAGCTGTATTGTGTGTCTATTTTATATTTTTGCATCACATTTTTGGTCCATTTTTCATAAAATTGTGTTTTTGGCAAATTAGTGACAAATCACTAAAGACTGAAGTTAGAAAATGACAGACATTTGAGTTTCAGATTTTATACCCTTCAGAAAATTCATACTAATGCAAGACCTATTCTATTATCTTTCTAAGTTTATTAGAGCAATATTTAAAATTGTCCTTATTGTTGTGCCTTTGTCCCACTTCTGTGTATGGCTTTGTCCAGATTTCTTGCTCTTGAGGTTGAGAGGTATGACAAATGTGTCAGGGCCATCACAGTCAGCCAGAGAGATTTCAAATTGTGACATGCTTGTTGCACCCCACCCCCCATGTAGTGACTCTGGATGTGTCCAAGCAAGGCAAGGAGTAGTTGTATCTACCTTGGATGGGGAGGACACACTGCATAAGTACTACAGTGGCTTTTCATCTGTCCTTGATTTTGCAGAATGGTCTGGTTTCTGTCATATTTTTGTACTGTTGATTTATGCTTATTACTCAGATTTATGCTTATTACTCAAAGTGCCTGTTGCTCTGTGTTTAAGTAGCAATGCTTTAATGACCATAAGGTAAGCTTGTCTGACATTGTAAGATGCAAGTAAGCTTTAATAAGCATACTGTTAAAGAATTGCCAACATTGAAAGCCTTTCTGTTGTTGCCATGCAGAGAATACTTGACTAGATAATGTATAAGCCTTGGGTATTAAAGGACAGGATTCCATTATTTTAAAAAGCTCAGTACACTTGTTAGAGACTTCCAGTCATCTCTACAGACTTTACCCGTAAACTAAACAGAATGCCAATCATGTGTGGTCCATAACCTGTACAGTAATCCTTTAAGCAATGTATCTTGAGCTTGTTTCTTGTTTGCTTTTCATTTTTACTTTTATCATGTTTTCCCATGAAACAATTTGTCAGGCAGCAGGTCTTTTTTGGATAAGAAACATTTTTACAAGTGGGGGCATCACATAGATTTCTACTTTCAGCATGTTGCTTGGTACTTTAATAAAGCTGAATATATTATAATTAGAAGTGCAGTGCAAGGAGAAGTGGTTTGAGTTGAGTGCTTCTGGTTTTTCTTATACTTGATTTTGACTGGCATTCCAGTAATGTATTTAAAAAGTAATTTATTTTTTCATGCCTCACAACCTTTTGTTTCCATCTAGATATTAAGCTGTCATGCAGCCAATGCATTGAAATATTTTTATTCTTCTACACTTATTTTTGTCTTGATAGGACTTTCATAATGATGGTTTGCCACCCAGGGCAGCGTATTTAATTAAAGTTAGTTTTTTGTGGTTTTGTGCATAGCTCCTCCCCTTTATGGTTGACCACACCCCTTCCCTTTGACCCCACCCATTCAGCGTCTCCTGCAGCCCCCCTGTGATTTGAAGTCACCAGCCGCCACTGGGTACTTACTCCACTCAAAGTTTCTGATTTCTCCATCTGCTGCTGTAAAACTGTGAAGGATACCCAGGAAGGCTCTTGCTGCGGTAATACAAGTGCAAAAGCCATGCAAACACATGTATTTAAACAGAAAGATGAAAGGGATAGAAGCCCAAAATGGCCAATAAAACTACTAATTCCGAGCTGAAACCACTCCTCCAGCTACAAATAGGCTGCTCAAAACTCACCACTCTCATTGATGAACAAAGATGCTTCCCTATATCTTAGTAAGGTCTGGGCAACACAGAAACTGCAAAACAGCACAGAATTCAGCAAAATCTGAATATATAGAAAGGCAAGAAATGAGTAGAATGATAGGATTTTTCTGGTTGATTATTTTTTTTGAAAATTAGAACAGATACAGTAATATAAACAGTTTTGAGGCAGTAAAATTGCTAGCACACTTGAGTGTACATCTGTCAGCAATTAAACAGTTGAAAAACACTTAAAAACAAGCAATTAAAGTGTAAACAGTATGAGAATTAAAAAAAAAAGTTCAAAATAAGTTGCAAAGTTAAAAAATGCTCGGAAGAGTGCGGTTAGCAAAAAAAAACAGTAAAAAGGAAAAACAAGGTACTTAATCGAATCAAAGTCTCTCTTTTCTCATTCTGCTGCTGTAGAACTCTGCAAGACACCCAGGCAGGCTCTTGCTGAGGTAATACAAGCACAAACACCATGCAATCATGGGTTTTAAAGAGAAAGATGAAAGGGATAGAAATACCCCAAAATGACCAATAAAACTAAAGATTCTGAGCTGAAACCACTCCTCCAGCTACAAATAGGCTGCTCAAAGCTCACCACTCTCATTGGTGAACAGAGATGCTTCCCTATATCTTAATAAGGTCTGGGTACCACAGAAACTACAAAACAGCACAGAAGTCAGCAAAATCTGAATATATAGAAAGGCAAGAAAGGAGTAGAATGATAGGATTTTTCTGGTTGATTTTTTTTTTTGAAAATTAGAACAGATACAGTAATATAAACAGTTTTGAGGCAGTAAAATTGCTAGTGCACTTGAGTGTGCATCCCTCAGCAATTAAACAGTTGAAAAACACTTAAAAACAAGAAATTAAAGTGTAAACAGTATGAGAATTAAAAAGTTCAAAATAAGTAGCAAAGTTAAAAAATGCTCGGAAGAGTGCGGTTAGCAAAAAAAAAACAGTAAAAAGCAAAAAACAAGGTACTTAGTTGACTCAAAGTCTCTCATTTCTCCTTCCACTGCTGTAGAACTCTGCAGAACACCCATGCATGCTCTTGCTGAGGTAATACAAGTGCAAACACCATGCAATCATGGGTTTTAAAGAGAAAGATGAAAGGGATAGAAATACCCCAAAATGACCAATAAAACTACAGATTCTGAGTTGAAACCACTCCTCCAGCTACAAATAGGCTGCTCAAAGCTCACCACTCTCATTGATGAACAGAGATGCTTCCCTATATTTTAGTAAGGTCTGGGCAATACAGAAACTACAAAACAGTACAGAATTCAGCAAAATCTGAATATATAGAAAGGCAAGAAATGAGTAGAATGATAGGATTTTTCTGGTTGATTTTTTTTTTTTGAAAATTCGAACAGATACAGTAATATAAACAGTTTTGAAGCAGTAAAATTGCTAGCGCACTTGAGTGTGCATCCCTCAGCAATTAAACAGTTGAAAAGCACTTAAAAAACAAGCAAGTAAAGTGCAAACAGTATGAGAATTTTAAAAAAAGTTGAAAATAAGTAGCAAAGTTAAAAAATGCTTGGAAGAGTGTGGTTTGCAAAAAAAAACCAGTAAAAAGCAAAAACAAGGTACTTAATCGACTCAAAGTCTCTCTTTTCTCATTCTACTGCTGTAGAACTCTGCAGGACACCCAGGCAGGCTCTTGCTGAGGTAATACAAGCGCAAACACCATGCAATCATGGGTTTTAAAGAGAAAGATGAAAGTGATAGAAATACCCCAAAATGACCAATAAAACTACAGATTCTGAGCTGAAACCACTCCTCCAGCTACAAATAGGCTGCTCAAAGCTCACCACTTTCATTGATGAACAGAGATGCTTCCCTATACCTTAGTAAGGTCTTGGCAACACAGAAACTACGAAACAGCACATAATTCAGCAAAATCTGAATATATAGAAAGGCAAGAAATGAGTAGAATGATAGGATTTTTTCTGGTTGATTATTTTTTTTGAAAATTAGAACAGATACAGTAATATAACCAGTTTTGAGGCAGTAAAATTGCTAGTGCACTTGAGTGTGCATCCCTCAGCAATCAAACAGTTGAAAAACACTTAAAAACAAGCAATTAAAGTTAAACAGTATGAGAATTTTAAAAAAGTTCAAAATAAGTAGCAAAGTTAAAAAAATGCTTGGAAGAGTGCGGTTAGCAAAAAAACAGTAACAAGCAAAAACAAGGTACTTAGTCGACTCAAAGTCTCTCATTTCTCCTTCTGCTGCTGTAGAACTCTGCAGGACACCCAGGCAGGCTCTTGCTGAGGTAATACAAGCGCAAACACCATGCAATCATGGGTTTTAAAGAGAAAGATGAAAGGGATAGAAATAGCCCAAAATGACCAATAAAACTACAGATTCTGAGCTGAAACCACTCCTCCAGCTACAAATAGGCTGCTCAAAGCTCACCACTCTCATTGATGAACAGAGATGCTTCTCTATATCTTAGTATGGTCTGGGCAACACAGAAACTACAAAACAGTACAGAATTCAGCAAAATCTAAATATATAGAAAGGCAAGAAATGAGTAGAATGATAGGATTTTTCTGGTTGATTTTTTTTTTTTTGAAAATTAGAACAGATACAGTAATATAAACAGTTTTGAAGCAGTAAAATTGCTAGCGCACTTGAGTGTGCATCCCTCAGCAATTAAACAGTTGAAAAACACTTAAAAACAAGCAATTAAAGTGTAAACAGTATCAGAATTAAAAAAAAGTTCAAAATAAGTAGCAAAGTTAATAAATGCTCGGAATAGTGCGGTTAGCACAAGTAAGCAGTAAAAAGCAAAAACAAGGTTCTAAATCCACTCAAAGTCTCTCTTTTCTCCTTCTGCTGCTGTAGAACTTTGCAGGACACCAAGGCAGGCTCTTGCTGAGGTAATACAAGTGCAAAAATCACGCAAACACAGGTGTTAAACAGAAAGATGAAAGGGTTCGAAACAGCCCAAAACGACCAATAAAACTACATATTCTGAGCTGAAACCACTCCTCCAGCTACACATAGGCTGCTCAAAGCTCACCACTCTCACTGATGAATAGAGAAGCTTTCCTCTATCTTTGTGAGGTCTGGGCAACACAGAATATAGAAAATAGCCCAGAATTCAGTAAAATCTTAAAACAGGACTCTACTGGTTATAGATAGGTGGGAAATGAGCAGAGAGATTATATTTTGGGGGGTTTGTTGTTTTATTTCGAAAATTATAACAGATACAGTAATACAAACACTTCTGAGGCAGCAAAATGGCTAGCACACTTGAGTGTGTTGCCCTCATCAATTAAGCTGTTGCAAAACATTTATAAACAAGCAATTAAAGAGCAAACAGTATCAAAATTAAGAAACAGTTCAAAATAAGAAGTAACGTTAATAAAAACAGCTCAAAATTGTGCAGTTAGGGAAAATAAGCAGTAAAAAGCAAAATCAATGTACTTACTCCACTCAAAGTTTCTGTTTTCTCCTTCTGCTGCTGTAAAACTGTGCAGGACACCCAGGCAGGCTCTTACTGAAGTAATATAAGTGCAAAAGCCATGCAAACTTGTGTATTTAAACAGAAAGATGAAAGGGATAGAAGCCCAAAATGGCCAATAAAACTACAGATTCTGAGCTGAAACCACTCCTGTAGTGACAGATAGGCTGCTAAAAGCTCACCACTCTCACTGATGAACAGAGAAGCTTCCCGCTATCTTAGTATGGTCTGGGCAACTCAGAAACTACAAAACAGCACAGAATTCAGCAAAATCTGAAAACCAGACTCTACTGTTATAGAAAGGTGGTAATAAGTAAAGAGATAGGATTTTTTTGTTTTTTGTTTTAGTTTTTGTTTTTTTTTTTGTTTGTTTGTTTTGAAAATTAGAACAGTTACAGTAATACAAACTTTTTTGAGGCAGTAAGCTGGCGAGCACACTTGAGTGTGTAGCTCTCAGCAATTAAAGATTTGAAAAACACTTAAAAATGAGCAATTAAAAAAAAACAGTATCAGAATTAACATTTCAAAATAAGTATCAAACTTAAAAAAACACTCAGAATAGTTCTGTTAGAGAAAATAACAAGTACAAAGCAACAACAAGGTACTTAATCCACTCAAATTCTCTCTTTTTGACTTCTGCTGCTACAGAACTCTGCGGAACAGCCAGGCAGGCTCTTGCTGATGTAATACAAACAGAAAAACTGTGCAAACATGGGTCTTTAATCAGAAAGATGAAAGGGATAGAAATAGCCCAAAATGACCAATAAAACTACAGATTTTGAGCTGAAACCACTCCTCCAGTGTCAGATAGGCTGCTCAAAGCTCACCACTCTCATTGATGAACAGAGAAAGCTTCTCTCTATCTTAGTAAGGTCTGGGCAACACAGAAACTACAAAACATCCCAGAATTCAGCAGAATCTACTGGTTATAGAAAGGCAGGAAATGAGTAGACATATAGGATTTCTTGGTTGATTTTGTTTTTTTATTTTGAAAATTACAACAGATACAGTAATATAAACAGTTTTGAGGCAGTAAAATTGCTAGCACATTTGAGTGTGCATCCCTCAGCAATTAAATAGTTGAAAAGCACTTAAAAACAAGCAATTAAATTGTAAACAGTATCAGAATTAAAAAAAAAGTTCAAAATTAGTAGCAAAGTTAAAAAATGCTCAAAATAGTGTGGTTAGCAAAAAAAACAGTAAAAAGCAAAAACAAGGTGCTTAATCCACTCAAAGTCTCTCTTTTCTCCTTCTGTTGCTGTAGAACTCTGCAGGACACCCCAGGCAGGCTCTTATGGAGGTAATACAAGTATAAACACCATGGAAATATGGGTTTTAAAGAGAAAGAGTAAAGGGATAGTAATATCTCAAAATGACCAATAAAACTACAGATTCTGAGCTCAAACCACTTCTCCAGCTACAAATAGGCTACTCAAAGCTCACCACTCTCACTGATGAATGGAGAAGCTTCCCTCTATCTGACTGAGGTCTGGGCAACACAGAAAATGCAAAACAGCCCAGAATTCATCAAAATCTGAAAACAGGACTCTACTGGTTATAGAAAGGTGGGAAATGACTAGAGAGATAAGATTTTTTTGGGGGGGTTGTTTTATTTTGAAAATTAGAACAGATACAGTAATACAGACACTTTTGAGGCATCAAAATGGCTAGCACACTTGAGTGTGTTGCCCACAGCAATTAAGCTGTTGTAAAAAGCTAATACACAAGCATTTGAAGTGCAAACAGTATCAGCATTAAAAAAATTTCAAAATAAGTAGCAACGTCAATAAAAAAATGCTCTGAATAGTGCAGTTAGGGAAAATAAGCAGTAAAAAGAAAAATTAAGGTACATACTCCACTCAAATTTATGTTTTCTCCTTCTGCTGCTGTAAAACTGTGCAGGACATCCATGGAGGCTCTTGCTGAGGTAAGACAGGTGCAAAAACCATGCAAACATGTGTATTTAAACAGAAAGATGAAAGGGATAGAAGCTCAAAATGGCCAATAAAACTACATATTCTGAGCTGAAACCACCCCTCTAGTGACAGATAGGCTGCTCAAAGCTCAACACTCTCACTGATGAACAGAGAAGCTTCCCACTATCTTAGTGAGGTCTGGGCATCTCAGAAACTACAAAACAACACAGAATTCAGCAAATTTTGAAAACCAGACTCTACTGTTATAGAAAGGTGGGAACAAGTAGAGAGATAGGATTTATTTTTTTGAAAATTAGAACATTTACAGTCATACAAACACTTTTGAGGCAGTAAGCTGGCTAGCACACTTGAGTGTGTAGCCCTCAGAAATTTAACATTTGAAAAACAGTTACAAATGAGCAATTAAAATGAAAACAGTATCAGAATTAACAACATTTCAAAATAAGTAGCAAACTTAGTAAAAACGCTCCGAATAGTTCGGTTAGTGAAAATAACCAGTGAAAAGCAAAAACAAGGTACTTCATTCACTCAAAGTCTCTCTTTTCTCCTTCTGCTGCTACAGAAGTCTGCAGAACACCCAGGCAGGCTTTTGCTGAGGTAATACAAACAGAAAAACTCTGCAAACATGGGTTTTTAAACAGAAAGATGAAAGGGATAGAAATAGCCCAAAATGACATATAAAACTACAGATTCTGATCTGAAACCACTCCTCCAGTGACAGATAGGCTGCTCAAAGCTCACCACTCTCACTGAAGAACAGGGAAGCTTCCCTCTATCTTTGTAAGGTCTGGGCAACACAGAAACTACAAAACAGCCCAAAATTCAGCAAAATCTGAAAACAAGACTCTACTTGTTATAGAAAAATTGGGAAATGAGTAGAGAGATAGGATTTTTTATTTTTGAGAATTGGAATAGATAGAGTAATACAAACACTTCTGAGGCAGTAAAATGGATAGCGCACTTGAGTGTGTAGCCCTCAGCAAATAAACAGTTGAAAAACACTTATAAACAAGCAATTAAAGTACAAACAGTATAAAAAAGTTCAAAATAAGTAGCAACATTAATAAAAAATGCTCAGGATAGTGTGGTTAGTGAAAATAAGCAGCAAAAAGCAAAATCAAGGTACTTACTCCACTCAAAGTTTCTGTTTTCTCTTTCTGCTGCTGTAAAACTCTGCAGGACACCCAGGCAGATTCTTGCTGAGGTAATACAAGTGCAAAAATCATACAAACATGCGTATTTAAACAGAAAGAAGAAAGGGATAGAAATACCCCAAAATGGCCAATAAAACTACAGATTCTGAGCTGAAACCACTCCTCTAGTGACAGATAGGCTGCTCAAAGCTCATCACTCTCACTGATGAACAGAGAAGCTTCCCACATCTTAGTAAGGTCTGGGCAGCACAGAAACTAGAAAACAGCCCATAATTCATCAAAATCTGACAACCAGACTTTCCTGGTTATAGAAAGGCAGGAAATGAGTAGAGAGGCAGGATTTTTTTGGTGGATTTTTTTTTTTATTTTGAAAATTAGAACAGATACAGTAATTAAACAGTTGAAAAACACTTAAAAACAAGCAATGAAAGTGTAAACAGTATTAGAATTAAAAAAAAGCACAACTCTGTGGAACACCCAGGCAGGCTCTTGCTGAGGTAATACAAGCAGAAAAACTGTGCAATTAAACAGTTGAAAAACACATAAAAACAAGCAATTAAAGTGTAAACAGTATTAGAATTAAAAAAAAAGTTCAAAATAAATAAAGTTAATAAAAAATGCTTGTGCGAGTGCGGTTAGCAAAAATAAGCAGTAAAAAGCAAAAACAAGGTACTTAATCCCCTCAAAGTCTCTCTTTTCTCCTTCTGCTGCAGTAAAACTTTGCAGGACACCCATGCAGGCTCTTGCTAAGGTAATACAAATGCAAAAACCGCACAAACACGCGTTTTTAATCAAAAAGTTGAAAGGGATAGAAATAGCCCAAAATGACCAATAAAACTACAGATTTTGAGCTGAAACCACTCCTGCAGCTACAGATAGGCTGCTCAAAGCTCACCACTCTCACTGATGAACAGAGAACTTTCCTCTATCTTAGTAATGTCTGGGCAACACAGTTTGGCATAGTACGGTTTGTGTAAATCAGCAGAAAAAAGAAAAATCAAGGTACTTACTCCACTCAAAGTTTCTGTTTTCTCCTTCTGCTGCTGTAAAACTCTGCAGTACACCCAGGCAGGCTCTTGCTGAGGTAATACAAGTGCAAAAAACATGCAAATATGTGTATTTAAAAAGAAAGATGGAAAGGATAGAAATAGCCCAAATGGTCAATAAACCTCAGATTCTAAGCTGAAACCACTCCTCTAGTGACAGATAGGCTGCTCAAAGCTCACTACTCTCACTGATGAACAGAGAAGCTTCCCTCTATCTTAGTAAGGTCTGGGCAACTCAGAAACTACAAAACAGCACAGAATTCAGCAAAATCTGAAAACCGGACTCTACTGTTATAGAAAGTTGGGAACAAGTTGAGCGAAAGGATTATTTTGTTCTTTTTTCAAAAATTAGAACAGATACAATAATGCAAACACTTTTGAGGCAGCAAAATGGCTAGCACACTTGACTGTGTAGCCCCCAGCAATTAAACAGTTGAAAAATACTTATAAACAAGCAATTAATGTACAAACAGTATCAGAATTAAAAGAAAGCTCAAAATAAGTAGCAAAGTTAAGAAAAATGCTTGGCATAGTGCGGTTAGCAAAAATAAGCATCAAAGTTTATAAAAAATGTCGGCATCATTGTCAACATCACCCTCAACAGCCATTCTTCTGGACAAATATTTCATTTTTATTGGTATAATGGAAATGTTAGTTTCTTTTGCTGAACCTGTTAAAATTATTTGAAAAATATTACTAATAAAGAAATAGCATACACTACTGTATGCGTATTAAGGAGGTGTGAGGGACACTTATCATGCTCATTGCCTTCATTGTCATTCTGTACAGATGTGAAAGGTTCACCTATTACAATAATTGTCATTTGTTTAATGTAATATTTCATTGCCAGCATTCAATTATTTATATAACTGTATATTACTTTTTCTAAACTAAACTTCCTGAGCAGACAGTTGTTGCTGCCACAGACATTGGTAGTAGAAGTTTCCACACCACCTTGGATTATTCCAATGCCATCATCTTCTGTGTCTTTGTCATCCTCATGGATGAACAGAAAGAATTCCTCATCTGTGTTATTTGATGATTGTTGGACCTCCTCCAATGCTGGTATGGGCAATTGCATTCTGCCTTGTCTTGTTTGTAGCACATCCTACCATATAATTTGCCCTGTAATTGTACAGTGTTAATGTGTGGTTTCTACAACCCCCTGTAATAATATCCAGGACAGTTGATTTCAGGATTTTGTCCACTCAGCTAGTTTGGACCCCTTTAGACAATTGACATTTTTCACATGTCCTAATGGCTGCCATGAGGATGCAATTTTCCTCATGGCTATAGTTGTCCTTTCTCTGCCTTGATCCTTCCTTTTGCATCATTACTACACATGAAAAAGAGCCACAGTCATAGACAAAGCCTTTTGATGTAGTCATCAGTCGAGCAACACTACAATGGCCATGCGTGCTTGCCATCTTCCTATAAAAAAGTTGGGAAACACAAATCCTATAATTATATGCAGATGCATCATCTCAGTCCAGCCAAGTAAAGTTATGCTATACTAATGCTTGCAGTAGTATAAGTACATTCAGAGCAGTAAAACAATCACCTTTTTAACAGAGTCACTCTTCCCCAGCCCCTACCATTTTCATGTATTCATAATACTGTCATTTTTCATTCTACGGTGGTGCTCAGAAATTTTCAAGTAAGGGCATGTGTATGTTCAGCCAGTACACATTCTTACTACTTCAGCACTTCATAATCACATATGTATGCACAATCACTAAATTACACCAAAGTAAATGATTTTTATCAGTGATCATTAATCATTTCCACTGCTGCTATAATGATTTTCCACTTGCAAATGACAGCTTTACACTGTTCACTAAAGCCATGATAATATGACCATCATATAAGTCAAATAAACATTTCTTTGAGATAACTCACTAATTTTACATCATTTTGAAATGTTCCATATTAAATTTCAATATGTTATTATATTTTGTCTGCGGTTTCCTAAGTCATTTGCTGTCTAACTTGAGTAATTGATAGTATGGTGGTGTTAAACTATTTAATATAAATTCAGGTCCATTTACATGTTATGTATAAAGATTAGGCCCTTATACATTTATCTCTACAAATCATAGTAAAATATGATCTTATGCATGTAAATTGCTGTCATCTGCTCATGAATGCACCCTCAGCTTCACATGAACAAACTGAGAACAGAGGGAATGCAAAGATAGCCAGAAATATGCTGAATATATGTAGAAGAAAATGGAGTCATATATATGCCAGTCTGCACAACCATGAATTGTAATCTCTACCATTCTAATATTATTTGGCACATCTTCTCAAGTCAAACTGCTCGACATTTGATAGAAGTTGGTAATCACACACACAGGAATATCTATTTCTGCAAACCCCCTCCCCCCAAAAAAAAAAAAAATAACTGGTGCTCTACTGCATGAATAAATGACATGTAGGTATAATACTCAAATAAGGTAGCTAAAGCAGTGCCTAGCAATTGTAAATAATACAAACAGCAAAGATGACTGCATTCTATTTATCTACCATATCAATGAAATATGAGTGTATTACTTAAAATACACATGTATGTGACAAATCAGTTTTTGTTAAAACAAACTTTTCAGTAATAACAGTACATGGGCTAACATCCCTACTGGTTATCTGGGTTTAGTTATGATGAGGTCACACCCAGAGGGAGTGGTTCTAAACCTTCAAACCACTGCCTTGCTCATACTTTCTTCATTCTGGTTTTGGCATTTTGAACAATAGCAGCACCTGTAAAAGCACAAGATTATACTTCAAGCTGGTCAGGCAAGGAGACTCTGATAATGGTCTACGTTTTTAGGGAGTTGTATCTGGAGAAAATCAAGGTGTGCACAAGAGGAAGTGAACGGAAGAAGACTGACATTTGGCAGAAGTTGTCTGAGCATCTGACATACCTGACAATGATCACCTGCTTTGGCCAACAGTGTTGCCACAGATACAATGACCTACACAAGATAAGGACTGACAGTTGGTTGAGTGGGATAGTAGCAGCAAGAAGGGCAGAGTTCAAGTATAAGTATTATTATTTTTTTGATGATAATAAAGATAGGGTTAATGTCATAAACAATGACAAGGTGTATAATTGTTGGTATTTACTGGAAGAAATATGTGTAATTGCAAATATGTGTCTGTAATGTTATTATAATATGAATGCAAAAGAAAGTATAACCATATCTGCACATAGAACTGAATCTGTATGCAAATATATAGAATGTTTATGTGATAACATAATTATGTGTATAAATACAAATGTAACATATATATATATATATATATATATATATATATGTGTGTATATATATATATATATATATATATATATATATATATATATATATATATATATATATATATATATACTTCATAATGTCTACTTACCATTTCATCAACTTTCATAATAGTGAGACCACATTATTGAATGTTTACAATCACATACTCCTGGAACATCATATTTTCTGTCTGGGAAAGTATCCACTTGGCCAGCAGCAATAAAATTAGAAGCATAAGCAAATTAAACCCATCAAAGTGGGAGGCTTCACCCCACATACCCCCACACAACCCCTAACTAAATATCCTAACTCTGAGATCGCACTACAGCAGAGAAGAGGACAACGTTCACCATGGTGGCCAAGTAGTTACTTTCTCAGAGAAAAAATATGATGTTCTGGGAGTTCATGATTGTAAACATTTGACAATGTGGTCTCTCTGTTATGAAAGTCAACAAAGTGTTAAGTAGACGTTATGAAGGAGATACACACACACACACACACACACACACACACACAAACACATATATATTTGTGTGTGTGTGTATGTGTGTGTGTGTAACATAGCAATCTGCATAGCTACATTACATGGAGACAGTTTGGTAGAGGCTAGTAAATATTTTATTAGTATAATAATTGTAAAAGATAATTATTAGTTCCACAATATTAATTACACATACAAGATGGCTGAACTCAGTCAGGCACCACATCCTAGTTAAAGTAGGGATTGCTGTGTCAAGTGAATGTCCATCACATACTTTATTGAGAAATGACCAGTTGTATTACCTCTGTAAACATTTTTGAGTCATCCCCTTATATGATTAGAATTCTTAAGGAAGAAAACTATTAAAGCATGCAGTTATGTACAGCTAAGAAAATGAAAATGTCCATGACATGCTACATTTTGTGTGTGTGTGTGTGTGTGTGTGTGTGTGTGTGTGTGTGTGTGTGTGTGTGTGTGTGTGTGTGTGTGTGTGTGTGTGTGTGTGTGTGTGTATACACCTTCTAGCTGAGTACAATTCACAGACTATAACATGTAAAGCTTAATATTAAAAAAAACAATCCACAAAATGTGTCTAATTTGTTTATAACTTCCAGTAAAGGGTAGATTGCAAAGTATGAGAATTCATAGTAATAAAATATTTCAACAAATATATACTAAGAAAATACTGCAGTGAATTGAATTCTTTGCAAATAAGTGCAGTTATATAAGGAATATTAAGGAAATTTTTGAAATATGGTTAAATAAGAATGTTATTTTGTCTTCTCTTTACAGTCGAGGAGCAGATTGCATAAAACTGGCTACAGCAGGATTGAAAAACTGCAAGGCTGGTTGAAGAAGCTGGTAAGTATGAATAAAGTAATACATAATACTGTGTGTTCAACTGGGTTCATTAATAGGTACAGGTAACTAATTTACAAAGCATGATAGTGAAGCACTAGAGTGTATTCAGTGCATTATTGCAACCAAGAGTGAGAGATGTATCAGTATATAAAGGCAGTAGTTTGTCTTTAACTGATTTCATTAGCATATAAAAATGGTAAGTGAAGCTGTAGAGTGCCTTCACTATATTACTGCAGTCAAATGTAAAAAAAAAAAAAAATATATATATATATATATATATATATATATATATATATATATATACTGTAGCATTCTATGTTTAACTGATTAAGTATTTATAATGGTGTTTTCAGTACAGTCGTCATCATCATCACCCCCCCCTTTTATTCTAACTGGGGTTGGGATGTTGAGTTCACTGTCACCATCTCTCTCCATTCAATGCCACACTCCTGGCTTTTTCAACACTCATGCTTGACTGTCACAGATCTTTCTCTCACACAATCCATCCACCTCTTTGGGGACATCCTCATTCCCTCTTACCTTCTTCCTGTTTGTCCCAAATCTTCTTCACCAGATTGTCTTCTGCTTTTTTGCACATGTACTTGAACCACCATAATCTGTTCTCTTTGATCATTTCTGCAACTGAAGTTACTTTGGCTTCTGCTCTTATGTCATCATTTCTTTGCCTGTCCCACAGTGTGCATCCTGCCACCCATTTCAGGCACTTCATTCCCATCACCTCTAGTTTCTTCATCCTCTCTGCATTTACTGCCTAAGTTTCTGTACCATACAATAGTACTGATTGTAGCACTGTTTTGTACACCTTACATTTCAGTTTCTTTGGCATTCTTCTCTCATACACTACACCTGACATTCTATGCTTGTTGGCTGCAGTCCCTCTGATTCTAGCTTTGACCTCTTCATTCACACTTCACTTCTCCTCAACCACCCCTCCCAGATACTTGAAGCTATTAACCTGTTGCAATACCTTCAATTCTATCTTAATTCTCAGCTTCTTCTTATTTCCCAATTTGTTGCCATTACCACTGTCTTATCTGTACTTAGTTTCATTGTATGTGCCTTCAGTTTTGCATTCCATTCCCCTAACCTTTGCTGAAGTTCTTGCTTAGAGTCTGCCTGTAATGCGACATCATCTGCATACAGCAACTTTGTTGATATGTCTGCTTTGACCTTTTGCTAATGTAGTCCGTCATCAGTATAAAAAGCAGTGGGCTCAGATCCAAACCACGATGTACACCCACTCCCAGTGGGAACCCTTCTGTGAGACTAATCACTGTTCATACTTCAGTCATTGTGTCCTTGTGCACTGTCTGCACTAATTCTACCAATGTTTCTGGGACTTCAAACCACCACAGTACTGCCACAGTCAGCTTTCTTGGGACCTTGTCATATGCTTTCTCCATGTCTAGGAATGCCCAGTTAGACTCTCTCCTCATCTCTATCTTCTTCTCAACTATATGTCTCACTGCAAACATCAGGTCAGTTGTGCTACATCCTGATCTGAATCTGAACTGCTCATCTCCCATCTTACTTTTTGCTACCCTGTGTATCTGTTTATCAATCACCCTCTCCATTTACATTGAGACCAGTTGCCATAATGGTTAAGGTCTTCGCCTCCCATGCACAAGGTACAAGGTTTGATCCTGAACTCTGCCCAATGTCTGTTTTGAGTTTGCATGTTCTCGCTGTGTCTCTTTGGGTACTTCCCATCTCTAAAAACATGCTGATTGTTTTTATCTCAAGCTCAGAAATGAATGGAGCTGTAGACAG
Organism: Protopterus annectens; assembly: GCF_019279795.1. Lineage (NCBI taxonomy): Eukaryota > Metazoa > Chordata > Ceratodontiformes > Protopteridae > Protopterus > Protopterus annectens. The sequence goes on along the minus strand of NC_056725.1, from coordinate 1,047,892,211 downwards.
TAGCACAGACTTTACATGCATCTACTGTGGTGTGCAGTATCCTCAACATAGGAGAACATGGATCACTGATCGTGTGCTGTGGAAGGGCTAGTCACTCAACAGTGTAAATATGGCTCTAGGTGATTCAGTCATTTCAGTACAGTATTACAAATAAATGTGTGTCAGGCACACACATGATTATTATGTTTGTGTGGTAACTGCAACATGTTAATCCCACCAGAACTTGATATTAATATGCACTCTTTTGCCAAGAATGGATAATCACTTTCCATACAAGTTCATCCAAAGTCCGAAAAAAAACACTTCCCATGCACTCTATTTCAGTAAAGACTTATAAAAATAAAAAATGTTTTAAACTAAGAAACTGAATGCTGAGTAGCATAATGCATTTATTGCATGTGTTTTTTTCTTTTGTCTCCTCCTTTTGTCTTTTTCTTATTTTAATTATGCATTCCTTTCTCCTTTATTATTTACTTTCTCTTATTTATGTTCATATTTTTACAGGTCCACTAACCTTTGGAGTGGCTCAGGAACATACATCCTAGGTTAGGGAGTGCTCATCATCTGCCCATTCAGGGAGGTCCTTTTAAGATTGGACTGGTGGCACCAGTACTGCAGACATTATGGCACTTGGCAACCTGGTAAGTCTCACTGAAGAGGAGCTTTGGGACTTCATTGAGGATGTACTAGAGGAGGTAGGGGATAGATGGATTAAGCCATTTAAGGTCTCTCATCAGCAAGTTCATGGCCTCTTTGCAGTGTGGTACCCACTACCATGCCAACATAGACCCCTACTCCCTCAACATTGGTGTCCTCCAATGTGCCACCATCTTGTAGAGGAAACATTTGAGGTTTTGTTGACTGGGACTCCTGCTGACACCTCCTTAGACCTGCTTCCCTTATCCTTTCTCCCATAACTTCTTTCCTACCCACAGTACCATGTTATATAAAAAAATTGAAAATATAAGGCGTTTCTATCCCCCAACAAAAATATGGTGCCTCTCCTGTCCCACCTCCTTCAGGACAACCATCTTGATGTTTTCCTTCTGTGATTCCCTCTTTGTTGTGTCTCCCCTTTTCAGTCTTTCCTATCTCCCCCTTTCTATTCTTTAAAGTAACCAACAGCATGTCCACATAAGGATACCTCTATTGAAAACATTTTAAACCCCTTTATTTTTAAAATATTAATAATAAAAGCTGCACTCTCTGCTACTTACTTCATTCTTCCAAACATGACTTGTGCTTAGCTGCATCTGTCCGTGATATCCAAATAAATGCAAAATAATATGAAGCCTATGGGTTTAATGTTGTACTTATCTACTTAACACTTAACTTTTGGTATTTTACACTTTTGCTTTAAGTAGGCATATTTTTAAAAACACCTTTGCTTTTTCTTATTCAGCACAAATAACCTGGGCATAGCTCATCTGCATATAGGTGTAGCTGCCCTCCTCATAGATAACTGTTATGTAGCTGCAAACTAAAACCCTCTTTAGAATGAGGAGATGACTACAAATGAAAAAAAGTGTACACATGACGTCTAAATTAGACAGTAATGAATAAAAAATTAAAACTTATCCATAAACTAAAACTCTTGTGCGAAATATAATGCCTAAGCTGGTTTATGACATGCATCAGTGATTACCTTTCAAGAAGAGAGTGAATATCACTTTGCCATGACATGTCACATCAGTATGTGTCCAGCACATGGACTTTAAGTGTTGGACATCACTGAAACCTGTGGCAAAATAGCATGCATGAAAGAAGAACTGGACAGATGGAGGTCAGATTGACTCTATATCAAATTGCTATCCATACTGGATGCATTGTAAGATGAACAAACTCAGTGGCTAATTTGCCATTGTTGGTGAAGATGAAGCTCTTATCACTTACAGTCATCCATAGTATGTCTTTTAGGTTGGTCCATAGTGCAAGTCCATGATTGGATAGGCTTAATGCAACATTTATCACCAAGTTAACCACCACTAGTCCATTCAGATCATTTGATTGTGGCTACCAAAGCATTATTTCTAAATACAGCTATATATTCTTGCTTCTTAATTATGGTGCATCAGCATTTCATATATGCATGATAATGTGAGTTATTATTTAAAATTCAACGATTCAAAAATGATGAGCCAGCACATATGGTTCACTCAACCAGTGAACAGTATATTGGGAAAAAAAAACAACAGTTCAATACATAACCTCAATAGAACATATATGTATAATAATTCATAAGATAATCTATAATAGATTATCTTATGAATTATTATACATATATGATAATTTAGGGGGTGTTGGTTTATGTACCATACAGGCCTATTGGTTAGTATTTAGGGGCAGTTATATGGTATTATTGGTTGTATTTACCAGTATATTTTATAACCCCAAGAGTTATTTTATGGTTTACAGGCCGTTGTTTAATATTATTGAAACAGATGGTTCAAGAGACTATTTTCAATTTATAGGAACATGGAATATGTATATACAAATTCTATGTTCTATTGAGGTTATGTATTGATATCATAATTTTTGCAATTACGTAAATACATTATATATAATTTGGAGAGGTTGTTTGAATCAATACTCTCACAATAGTCGGAATGCAATACATGACCAACATAGATTTTGTAGGTTTATTATGATAAACAATATAATCATATGGGAAGTAAAAATTTTTTTCCCCAACTTTTTCATGTCCTATAATATTTTGTTATGGTACATTTCCCTTACTCTTATAATAATTCAGAGGATATTTATGATAACACATGGATTCTATATGTTTATTATGATGAACTAACATATTTATAGGGGAGGAACTGTTGTTTTCTTTTCCCAATATACTGTTTCATGTCTTATATGTTTGGCAAGGGCACATATCACTTTAAATGTGTACTATAAATTTGATGCTCACTAGGGGTCGGGTTTTCTGACTTGTATTCATATTATAGCATTGACAAAGGCCATAACATGGCCAAAACCGGTATGCTGTATATTTTTGGGTTCCTATACTGATTTTTACAGGAACCTGTTTTACAATAAAGTTGTGGTCTGGTTGAGTGAACCATATGTGCTGGCTCATCATTTTTGAATCGTTGACTGGTTGGGGATCCTGGTTCGGAATTATTTAAAATTCAGCCAACCAAGCCCCACAAATGCACAGAAATACCTTAAGAACATCAATACAAAGAAGACATATTGTAGTTCTCTCGTTTGTTTTTTAATCAGACTTAAGCTTCATAAACATAAGCAATTCAATGAGGAAGAGAATCTGCTGTTATGTTGCCTCCCTTGTTAAGTGGTTTCTCTTTTCAACATGTAAAATTATACTTACCTTCAAAGACTGGCTCTACTTTCAATTTTACATTCTCATAATATGCTTAATTTAACCCTAAAATATTCCATTATCTGCTTGTATAATAGATGGATAGTGGGGAAAAGTGATGCCTCCCATGCTATTTTCTTCAGCTAGTGGCAATGTAACAAATAATGCTAATTCATTGTAAAATTAAGTTAAAAAAATTACCATCACCTGGCTGCATTGTGTAGAAGGAGATTGAAAAAATGGCTTGGACATGCACTGACACAATATATTCCCAAGCTCAAAATATTAGAAAAATAGCAATTCATTCTGCACCTTAGCTTATTACCATGTTACATTCTATGTAATTGTTTGTGTGACTACTTTAATAACAATTTTACACTTGTGTGTATACATTATATACATATATATATATATATATATATATATATATATATATATATATATATATGTCAGCAGTAAAGCAAGTTCAGGGTATAGGCTAAGCTGTTTTATACTTTCTTCACTGTGTTTATTCTCTTGGGCTTCACTCTTACATGTCAAACCCCAGCAGATGGGTTTAAACTACAGCGTAGTACACACTCCAATTATATATTATTACTGTATGTGTGCATACATGCAAGCAAACACACACGCGTGCACACACACACACACACACACACACACACAGATATCATTGTACTGTCTTTGGATTTTTCTTCTGAACCTCTTCAGGTTACTAGAGGACAAGTAGTATTTCTATTTATATGACCAAAATAATACAATGGTTAAAAAAGACAGTTTAATTGGTCGCAGTGGAGGAGAAAAATGAAAAAGAAGAATGAAAGACAAAAGTAAAAAGCAATGCTTTTGATTCTAGGGTTCTCTGGACAAAAGTTTTCCTGTAGTTTAATTCTGCTCTTAAAGAACTCTATCTGTTATGCTTTATATTATAACTTTAAATGTACAGTAATAAGCAGGTACTGTTAAATCCAGATTATAACTGCACCTCCTCATCTTCTCTGCATGTAGAATTTAATTATCTGAAGTAATGGCTTTTAAGTAATTATTCAGTTTGATACAGAGAGAATGAAAAAAGATGTTTCTTTTCTCTTGTGCTAATCTAGCATTCATTATCGGTTCCTCTGTCTCAAGATTTTCATCTTAGCTCATACTTTATTCTGCAGTCAGCTGTATTAAAAGCAAATCTGCTTCTCTGCATGGATTTCTAAACATTTCAGCACTTAAAATGTAATAGGAAATGTTATTATCATTATATAGTTCTTTATCTGATAGTCAGTCAAAAGTGTCATTATAGACAGCATTGTTAGCATTTGGATCTTGATTGCTAACTTTACTATAACATTTTCTAGAGGCAGAACATGATAACATCCATTTTAATTCTTTCAAGCTAGTTTTATAAAGGTCAGTCTGAGGTCCTGCATAACAAATCTCAGCTATGTCTTAGCAGAGAGTGGTGAGAACATATCTGCACATATGTTCATGATGTTTATTCATTTACACAGTAGTGTTGGTAACCCAGTATAGTGCAGTGAACTGGCCGCCCTACATCAACTACCTGACTGCATTGTGTAGAAAGTGCATTGAAAAAATACATGCTTTGAACATGCATTCATACAATAGATTCACAATCTCATAATATTAGAAAAATGGCAATTCATCCCACTGCTTAGCTTATTACCATGTTACATTCTATATAAATATTTTTATTCTTGTTAACAATAACAAAGGCAGGAGCTTCTGTGACTACCTTAATAACAGTTTTGTGTCTAACTATTTTACACGTGAGTGTGTGTGTGTGTGTGTGTGTGTGTGTGTGTGTGTGTGTGTGTGTGTGTGTGTGTGTGTGTGTGTGTGTGTGTGTGTGTGTGTGTGTGTATATGTATATATATATATATATATATATATATATATATATATATAGTACACATATGACAACAATTAAAGATGGCCAGGATACAGGTTTTGTTATTGTATACTTGGGCTTCATTCTTAGTCTACATATCAAATCCTAGCAGATGGGATTACATTAGAGTACAGCACAGCACATATTCATCTTCTTTCGGCTTTTCCCGGTTAGGGGTTGCCAGAGCGGATCACCTGTCCGCTCATGATTGGCAGTGGAGTTTTACAGTATCGAGTTGCCAGACTGACACCCAACCTTCCACAGAAGGCACACTCATGCACGCACTCACACCTAGGGCCAATTTAGAGTGTCCAATCCACCTACAGCATGTCTTTGGGATGTGGGAGGAAACCAGAGCACTAGGAGGAAACCCACGTGACCACAGGGAGGACATGCAGACTCCGCACAGAAGGCACCACAGCCGAGGATCAAACCGGAGAACCTCTTGCTGTGAGGTGGCAATGCTAACCACTGAGCACAGCACATAGTCTAATGATATGTTATTACTGTATATACCATCACACCCACACATACACACACACACACAACTTTATAAATCAATTAATTATATTTAGGACATAACTTACTATCAATTAACTTACAGCAGGTTTTATAGTTTAGCAATAATGAGATAGTGCAGACATTTTCCCATCATATAGTACATTTAGGCATGGTAGAATGATTACTGGTTATTACAATATTGGAGGGAGGATTATAGGTGGTCTCAAGTTGGAGAGGTATGGTAAGAGAGTTGTAGGAGTTCCTAATAACTGCTTTGAAGTGTTAAGGGTTCCACTGATTTCTTCAGGCATGGACACAATTATATCTAAGAAACATTTATTACTGATAGTCTATACAAAGTTACAAGGACTCCTGCTGGTTAAAGCTTATATGCCATGATATCAAGCATATAGATTGTTGACTGTAAGTATGAGTATGCATTCAAAGTGATTACTGTTGAGGGTATGCAGATGTGGGAGACTTTTCTATCAGTAGAATGCATGCAAAATTGGGGGAAGAAGGCTTTGCTTTGCCTTCTTCTGAGTGCAAACAGATCTCCCCTAGGATGGACATGACCTACTAGGGAGAGTGATAATGGTTTGGGGGCTAAAGACTGACACAAAATATAGTGTGGAAATGGACACTATCTCTGATTATTGCAGTTATGTAATTGGGGGCTGAAGAAGGGCTCAATATTATATCAACCTGGAGCAGAGTGGCCGCTCTTGGAAATTCTGCACATCAGGTTTTATTTAGCCTTATATGATGAAATATTGATCAACAAATTTTAGATGCATAATTAACAATCCATACCTATCATACATTTGTAAGTATGCTTCCCATCCTCTTCGTATAAAGGAGGTGATATAACTGCACCAGGCAAATGGGGTATTACAGGATCAGGGTTCTCAGTTTCTTTACTCGTGCAACAAATGAAAACTCATTGTGGTTACCAGACTACAATGAAATGAAATGTAATGTGTTTTTAAGGATTCAGCTAAAAATTGTGCACTTTGTGTAATATTTTGCAATTTGCAAATCAAAAGTGACCTGCAACAAATTAGGGATAACACTAATGCAGTAGTCAGCTGCTATCATTCAAATGCAATAAGAATTATTGAAATGAAGGAAATAAAAGAAAATATGCAATACCACATGAACAGACATAAGGAATAGATATTACAAAGTCTCCTGCATATGCATATGTGAATTCCAGGTGCTGTGACCTATAAATTATTCAGCTAGATCAAACAAACAAAAATGAGGCAAATGAATATAAGTTAAAATATATCTTCCACAATTTCTCTATTCAGAATGCAAATTTTAAGCATTTTATTCTTTGAACATGAACAGACTCTGGGTAAAAACATAAATTAGTCAGTACAAGATAAGATTATGAAACTACACCTACAAATATATAAGGGCTCAGAGAGCTGAAAGTCACCATTTGCTGAACTCTAAGAATGGATGTTTTAAAGAGTAATGTTGCATTATGCATAGTTGGTAGATGGGTATCACTGTTAAATGGTGATCACTGATCAGTTGTCTACCAATAGAAGATAAATCAGCTCATTACACTCTAAACTTTAAAAAGGATAGACACAATATTTCTTACTCATCAAACGAGGTGAAATGCTAATTAAATGTTCTTCCTAAGTCAAGTTAGTAAAATGCATCTCTGTAAGCAAACTGGCTACGAACTATATGCTTACAAATTATTTAGATGAGTTGTGTATAACTATCATTAGCATACCTCTCAACTATTGCAATTTAGGTATAGTGTTATGATTTTTGCCCTAAAATTAAGCATTGTTCCTCCTTTACTTCATAAAGTCAGACATGCTTATGAGTACAGGCTTATTAAATCCATAAACTAAACATATGCAAATAATAACTGCCACTATCTATATAAGGTCTAGCATGTATAATGACTTTCTAATATAAAAATAAGAAAATGTTCCTCTTTTTGACCCACTGCTATGATTTGTAAAGGCCAGCACTATGACTTTTAATGCTTGGAGGTTAAGAGGTATAATCATTAAATGCAGTTCTCAGAATAATTTACTATCATTGAGTTGCAGTTTTATGGATCCCAAACACTGTAAAGAAAGCAATATTTTTGAACTGGTATGGAATACATGACAGATATAAAAATATAACGCAGCATTTTAGCCAAAACTTCAAACTTACAAGGAAGACATTCTATGGGGCTTGAATGTTGTCAAAAATCTTTTGATTAAATCAACAGAGATCCGAATGCACTGCCCAGATATATAATAGTGAAAAATGAGGATAATATAACTGATGGAGAAAATGACTCTGCATCTAGTACAATGGAGGAAGATGGCCATCTTTTTCATTAATAAAGTCTGCAAGACAGAATTACATCAGATACATAAGTTACTACTCAGTAATTTGATCTTCTTGTCTGTGAGTCTTTAACACATTGGATGAAGCTGCTTCATATGTTAAAAAAACAACATTGTGCTTGAAATAGTGTATATAGAATGGCAGTCACTGATAAGATGCACTCTGGTAACAAAAACAAGAAGTGTGTTAATTCTTCTATGAAGGTAAGGCCATCCATCCATCCATCCATCCATCCATCCATCCATCCCTCCATCCCTCCATCCCTCCATCCCTCCACAATCGCTTTTCCAATTTATGCACAAGGGGTCGGGTAACACTTCAACAGTAACAATCAACTAGAACCAAGGCCTATGAAGCTAAATGTTAGTATTACAACCATTAAAATGAAATGTTTATTGCTTTCCTGTTAACTGTGATATTTTGTATGCCAATTATGTTGTGCCATACAAGCACCCTAAATGTCTTGTTGCACTTACAATAGATATCTGCATACTTTCTATAGTTTGAATTTTGCCTTTAGTAATTTGTGAAAGACTAATGTATGATTTATAGCACATTTTAATGTAAAATATTTCATTAACCAACTTAATTAATTGACTGCTGTAGAGGGTTTTGCATTTTAACTATGCTGACTTGTGGTATGAAGTGTTCAGGATAGTAATTTTTGGGGTGTTGCTGTGGCACAATTCTATTTCTAAATGTCTAATTCCAGACATTTTCATGAAGAGCATTTTGAATCTGAGTTAAGCAAATTCAACATCATTATTCTGGTAGTGGCAGTGAGTAGTTGTTATGTTGGACAAATGAACTAAAGTGTTATGATTTGGTAGTGTTATAGGCATTTGTTGAAAATAATATTTAAAATGCATGTTGTCCATTTTAATTAATTGGCTCTTGCAAAGAGTTATACATATTTTACTATGTGGAATGTAAATATGACATTTTCAGGATAGTCATTTTAGGGGCTTTTCTGAACTCAAGGTGCAGGTGGCCTTAGCAACCTTGATCCCATATGCATTACACATTTGATGCATTGTAATTTACAACCTGACTGATCAGTTTTCCCTGTTTATTTTAGTATACTGGACAATTTTAATCTAATTTAATGTGTTAAGAGTTATATTTTTATAAGCTAGTTGTGAAGTAATTTAGTTTTAGTTTGTGCTTACTTTCTGAATTTTTATGTGTACATACTCTTTAAAAGTTTCTCTTTCTGGTGGGTGTAGTGGAGCTCAGCCACTCTCTCAGGAGTATTTCAATACTATTTTCCCCATTTTCTGTCAAATGTATAGTTGTGGGTTTTCTTTTCATTTCAAATGTTTAATCTTTCTTTAATAACATAAGTAATTTGAACAGCATTTGTTAAATCTCCTTGGTTTATGTGGTATTCTTACAGTTTTGGGCACTGTAGTTCATTCAATGCTGCTCTCTGAGGGTTATTTATGAATATTCACATAAAACACACTGACTAATGAGTATTCGTGAACATATTTTTATTTTATAGCTATATATTGTTCTAGTCTGCAAATAATTATACTTTTTATTTTTTATTTGTTAACTAGGGTAGAACACTGATCCAAATGGATCTTTTTCAAGTTCAGCATGGGAAAAAAAAAACAATAAAAGTAACAGAAAATAAAGTTTATGCAATAATACAGAAGAACCATGCATCCAATCTCAGTAAGTTCAAGCTGATGTATAATTTTTACAGCTGCATATGTAACAGGAAAATTGTGTGTGTGTGTGTGTGGGGGGGGGGGGGCTTGATTTGCAGTTCACTAGCAAAACATCTAAATGGTACATATATCACACTGCATACATCATGATATAAAGGAATCATCTGTATTGCAAATGAATTTTAAGTTGCACATGGCTAATTATTGCTGAAACAAGATGGCATAAAATAAACACATACCATGACGATTAGCCATGGAGGGAGTGTGATACTTTGGGAAAAGTATGAGCAAATGAGTAGTAGTTGGTGTGTATACATGGTGAGATTGGATGGCAAATAAATGGAAAGGAATTATTGATTCATGAAACTATATGATAAACTGGTTATTGATTCAGAAGACAGTTAAATGCTAAGAAGCAATATGAATATGTAGATATGCAATGATGCCCTAAAGGAAAGATTTAGAGGTAGCTTCTTTGACTAGAAATTGTACTTTCCATAGAACTCTTTGAGGGAGATGAGTGATATGAGTCATAATGCTAGGGATTCCCAGACGCAAGTGCATGGCACTGTTAGAAAGCTATGATTTCTGTTGTGAAATGTGTGGTTTATGGTGCACAAATAGGAGGGCAGGAATGGATTGGGATCTTAAGCTGTATATGGATGCTGTTTTGGTCAGTTTGCCAGCAAAGTGTGAGAAGGTTACTGAGTTCAAAGGTTTGGGCATAAGAGATGCCAGTGACAGAGTTCTCTGTTTTCTGGATATTCAGTCTGCTTTCCTTCATACTCTGCTGTGGTGTTCTGTTTAATGGAGCTAGGATTATGAATCTATTGATGATGTTACTGGTACTCTGGAGAGATGTCAGGTTTATCTCAGAGGTATCGGTTAGGTTTGGCAATATATATTTCTGAAGAGTATGATGTGTGCCTTTACAATAGTTATTCTACATAGGATAGAACATCAGAGATTGTTTTTTTTTTTTTTTTTTTTGTTTGCTTGTTTGCCGGAAGAGTAGTAATTTAAATTTTGAATTTGATGCTTGATGTAATACTAGAAATTGAGAGTATGGTCTAGCCGCTGTCCTATATATTTGAAGTATGAAGTGGTTTCACCATTTTTTTTCTTTTTGTTATTAAATAGTGTGGCCCAAAATTGAGGGTCAGCTGTGAATTTTTGTCTTGCACCCATAAATTGTAAACTTGTTTTTTGGAGTGTTCGGGATAAGCCTGTAATGGGTAAGACAAATGTAAACTAGGATAGATGTCCTTTTAGTTGTTTTTTTAATGGTGGGTCATGACTTTGTTCTATAGAGGACCATGTCTTTGGCATATAATATAATTTTGATATAATGAATATTTTCTATTTTTTTAACAGGGAGGATAGCAGAGGAGATAAAGCTATAATTTGGGGAAAGTTCTTTGGCTAAGAGAGAAGAGAAGATAGGGTAAATCCTATCTTATCTTTGAATTTACTATTGCAGCAAAGTCTGAACCAGGCCATGGCAACTGTACTAAATCCTACATTAGTCAATTTAGTAAGTCATGGTCTATTGTATAAAATGCTTTGGTGAGATCAATAAATACTGAGCCAACTAAGAGGCCTTTGTTCATATTTTGGAGAATGTCTTCAGTTAGAGTGTAAGGGGCAGCCATTGTGCTTTATCCTGAGCAAAATTAGTGTTGGGGATGTATTTCACAAAGTATTCTGCAAGTTGTATAAAATCAGTTTTTTGAGCTCTGCAGAATGGTGGAGTGGATGGATATATATATATATATATATATATATATATATATATATATATATATATATATATATACACACACACACACACACACACACAGACACACACACACACACACACACACACACATATATATATATATATATATATATATATATATATATATATATATATATATATATATATATATATATATATATATATATATATATATATTGTATATATATATATATATATATATATATATATATATATATATATATATATATATATATATATATATATATATATATATATATATATATATTATATATGGGAGTTTGTTGCTTTGGCTATTTTGGGAGCAAGTTTTACTATGGCTTGTTTCTGTTGGGCAGATGTTGCACTGTTAGTGAAACAGAGACTGTATTGGCGATGAAGGGAAAGAAACATGTGTTTGTTCTAAAGTGTGATAAATATGGAAAACAAACCATTTTTACTGAAGGGCCATCAAAGGGGGTTCTTATCGATATATTTCCTATTTTGTTTAAAATGTTTTTTAAAGTGGTCATTTAATGTTGTTTTTAAGTTTAAAAACAAGCACAAGTGCCATGATTTTTCATGTATATGTGGTGGAGTAAACTGGTGAGGTATTTCAAAAGAAACACTTTGGTGTCACATTATTCATTCTAGTTTAATTTGTTTATTTATTTTAACTTCTTACAACCACAGACCTGTTTCTCTTACTCTAAGTAAAGGAGAAAGAATATAATGTTAGCAAAGCCCACTGTTTTATGCAAGGTAATAGTTAAAACTGGGACTTTCTCTTCATTATTGCCGCTGGTCTTTTGTAGCAATTTCTACTTGATTTATATTCCCCTTTGATTTTTGTTTTATTCCTGGCAGGGTGAGTAGGCCATTTTGGTATCTTTTAATTGTACAGCTTGTAGTTTTGCTGTTTTAAAAATAGAACATAGTAGCTCATATTGATTTTTCAAGACTTTGAGCCGTTACTCCTCTTCCTGTTTTGGATCTACCATTTGATGGTGATGTTGTATGCATATCTTGCTCTAGGAATATTTATAGTGAGTCTAGGGATTGAGGTTGGGAAGTGTAAGATTGTTGATGCTAGTGACATACCACTACTCAGAACAGATACACTGTTAAATGATAGGCTGCAGATTTGTGCCATCTTTAATATTTGCATTTATTTATTTATCCTTTGTTGACAAGGGTAGTAATCCCTTTTCAGCAGAGACCCAAGGCGGTACTTATACTACTAGGAGAAATTTTACCAGAACATCAGGGATCGTCCCCTACTCTTGGTTGTAGGGGGAAGCATTTCTGTGTGACACAACAAGCTTCCCGTTCCTGTTTTTGTTCCAGACATAGATGGAGCCTGGAGAAACAGGAAGAAAAGACGGCTGATTCAGCCTTTGCTGAAACTGGAATGAAAATTGCTGAATATGTAGTTGAAATGGTAGCATCGCTACCAGCAGGTTTTTTTTCTGATGATGTGGGTACAGAGAAAAATGACTTTGGAGGAAAAAGAGATTGTCATTGAAACAGAGATACATTCAGAGGAAAACATTTAGAGGAGATTGTTTGAAGGAGAGACAGTTACCTCTGAAAAATACATTATTAACAACCCTCCAACTGAGGGGGGGTGCGGGGTGATTATTGGGAAGAAATGGTAAACCAAAGTGAGCCAGAAAATGGAGCACTAATTTCATGGAGTAATTAAAAGATGAAAAAGGAGAAGAAGACACTGCCAGAAAATTTTGCAGAGACAAAAACTTATGGACAAACTGTTGGAGAAGGAACAAAGAAGAAAGAAAAAATAAAAGAAAGAAAAAGAAGTATACAGTACACGTGAGCAGTAAAAAGAAGAACGTTTGACAGTTATGAGATTTGGGACTCTGGGTGGCAAAGCAAAAGAGATAAGAGCATTTATTTTAATTAACAAAGATACTTTTTGTGACTTGATATTTGAGACTGGGCAGGCCGTGGAAAATTTTTGGGTGCATATGAACAAAACAAAAATATTTATCCATGGTCAGAATGTGTGATGCAAGCTTTTTCCAGACAAACAAAAAGAGAATAATGATCCAGTTTAGAACTAAAGTCAAAGCAAAAGAACTAAAAGAACATTTCTTAACTATATATATATATATATATATATATATATATATATATATATATATATATAAAGAAGTAATGGAAACTACAAATATATATGATGGAAGAGCACTATGGCCTGGGAGATGGGACTGTGGAGTAATAGAGTAATACTGAAAATGGAAAATGATATTTGTGAAGGCTGCCAGCCTAGCTCAATAGAATTTTGTAAATAATTCTGTGTCATTGTAAATATTAATGTAATCCACAGGCTTGTATTCTCAAATGTAAGAAAACTGCATTAAATGTTGAACTTCAAAAATGTAACCACAGTGCACTCTACTGGAAGAAAGCTGTTAAGTAAAGAATTACAACTGTCTTTGATCTCTAAGCTCAGAGACAGGATGCCTGGGCTAGCAAATTATTTCTATTGTTATTAAGACAGAGTTAATTACTAGATTTTACATGTAAAAATTTATTTTATTGCTGTGGCTTCCAGGCCAGGTGCACTTACAGAGAAATGTAAAGTTTGAGTTTCTGTTAGCCTGGGAACTAAAGAAGTGCTAGAAATGATGTAATGTGAAAATAACTCAGCAGTACTAGGTATTTATCAATTTAAGACTTTCTCAGAGAGAGAGAGAGAATTAAACATTTTAGATTTTATAATTTTATATGAACCTGAACACATCAGCTTACCAGCACTCTGCCGTGTGTTTAAGTTTATCTAGAACTTAGTACTTCTCTTAGAGGTAGATAGAATATAGCCAGATTAGTTTAGCTGTTTTCTATATTTATGTCAGATTATCCTATAATATTGTTTTAAAGTTCCTGTGATTTCTGGACTCTTTTATGTCATTGTGTTCAAGTAAGAAGTATTGTCTTGTGTTTTTATTATTTATTATTAAATATTTTAAACCTTTCAACTGTGGCAGCTTTGTGTAGAGATAATTTAAGCTGTTAGAGTGTACCGCATGTATTTGGTGATACTGTACCAGCCACTCCTAAATAGCCTTCAAGTCTCAGTCACATTTACTATTTGAATAATAATATTGCAGTAGCTGATAGTGGTTGGTGGCAGTCGGTACTACCTTATAGTCTGGGCAGAAAGGGGCCACAGCAGGCGAACCTATGCCAGCCTTCCATAGAGGTGTCTGTGTGTTTGTATCTAAATCAAATCTTAAAGTGTGTATGTATCAGCTACTTGGGCAGGGACATGAAGCACTGGTTGGATAGAGAGGGTGCTGGAGGTTTAAGCTTGACCACTAGGCTGAGATCTGGACCCTATAGCTGTGCCAGTGGGGGTCTTATTGGGGATCTGGAGAGAAAGGAAGAAACCAGACCCAGACTGACTGTGCTCTCTGTGTGCTGTTAAGGGAAATTGTACTTTACTATCTGTGCACTTGTTATCCTCCCAATGTGTATGCCAATCACTGGTGCTAGTGGGGAGGATTGAGGCTCCTTGATTACTGGGCCAGTGCATGGGTATTACAATAATGTTATGCATTCACCTAGTATTATTAATCTTCATAGTAAGAGGCTTTGTGAAATGCAGGGGTCAACCAAAGACGTGTTATTTTTCTGGAAAAATCATCATTTAATCAGTGAATGTGATAAAAAATGTCATTTATGTGGTAAAACAGGGCATAATGCAAAAAATGTGATTTAAAGTACAAAACATGGCAATACTGGTCATTCATGTCTAGAATGTGAAATGAATGTGCAAGAAAATGAAAACGAAAATTAAGTTATATAGGAGAAAGAGATAGAAGAATATGTTATACAAGAAAATGTACAAAAAGATGTAACTGATAAAGAGGTTGTACATGAAGTTAAAGAAACTAGCAAGGGAAAAACAGAGGAGATAAGTGAAGACTGACTGGCGCACAGTAACAAATAGAAATAATTAAATAGGAAAAAAGTTAAAGAAAGGAAAAGAAAATTCAAAAACATAATGCTTAGAGAAAATAAGAAAGGAAAGGCATAAACATTTTATTATACTAACTGTTCTTAAAAGCAGAAAATATTGCTTTAAATGTGAACAGTATGAAAAATCTTAAGAGGAGAATAGGTACATTACAATGGTGTGCTGTAGTAGATGCACATATTACACTAACTGAAAAATTTTGGAATGGTGTTGTAGTTTGGAACATGGGGAAAGAAACATTCTCAGGCATATGTATATTTTGTCAAGAAAGCATTAAAATGTTAGATGTAACCATAGTAGAACTTGCACGAATTATGGTAATAGACTGGAGATGGAAACATATGTGTATAGAATTATAATTTTATATGCTTATGTAATAAAAAGGGGAGATAAAAGATCTTTAAAAATATTCTTGACTATGTTTGTGTAAATGTGGACATTAGAGTGGTGAGTGATTTTAATCGTAATTTAAGGAAAATAAGAGCAATTGTGATGTTAAAATGGTTAAAGAAATTATGAGAAGTTGAGAAGTGGAAAGTTAAGTGTATGGGAGAATAACAACTGGACCTACAAAAGGAATAAAATTAGGACATAAATTGATTATTTTTTTTTAATATCTGATAGTTTAAAAGCTAAAAAAGGAATTAAGTATGCTGGATTTTCAGACCATGTGGCTATATGGGTTAAATGCACACAAACATGAAGAATAGCTAAAAAAAGGAAAAGTAATAAAGAGAATTAATGAAAATGAATTGTATTTAGAACAGAAAAAAGAACTTATGGAATTATAGAAAATCAAATGAATATGAAAAAGTATTATGAGAATTGAACTGTTTGGTGGCTTAATTCTGAAGAAAAATATAACAAAGTATTTTTGGAATGTATAAGGAAGAAACGAAGAAAAGAAAAAGCGAGATATAAGATATTAAGTCAAGAAACATTCAGAGACTTATTAGAGAAGAAAAATTCCTTTTATGAAAAAGAAAGAAATATATAAAACGAATCAAATTAAAATGAACAACTTGTTATATAAACAAAATTATTGTGTAGAATGAAAGAAAAAAGCAATGGCACCATATTTGAGTAAAATAATAAAAGAAGGAAAATAAGATAATTAAAGAATAAGGAAGGTAAGCAAATAAGACAGCAAGAATAAATATCTAATGTAATTAAACAAATATGTATTGGAATTATTTGTTAAAAGAGAAGAAAACATAGAACAAATTTATAAAGGTGAACAATTAAATAATGCAGATAATGAGTGTTTAGAACAAAAAATAACTATGAAAGAATTGAATGAAGTTTTAAAAGATATTAACATGAATGGAGACCTATAACATTGAATAATAGAGATCATAACATTTTTATGAGAATAATATCAAAAAGCTTACAAATAATGGATAGACTATATGACTAAAATGTATTTGAAGAAAAAGAAAAGGAAGTTATTATGGAAAATAAGAGAAATGATTGATGATCTCATAAATAAAAATGTAGAAGCAAAGGTTATGATAGAGGATATAAGTAAAGTGTATGATAATATTCAATATAAATCATTATGGGGAATTTTGCAGGCATACAATGTAAGCAAAAACATATTACAAGTAATAAAAATCTGTTTATGAAAGGAACTATGTGAAACTACATGTAAATGGCTGGATTGGGGAGGAAATAAAATAGAATGTGGAATAAAGCAGGGCTGCCCAGGTAGTATTGTAATGTTCTCATTAGTTATGAATGTAATAGTAAAGGCAATTAATAAAATGTCAAGAAACAGTGAATACAAAATGATGAAGGAAGTACATTTGCCAAGAATGTATAATTATGTGGATGATATTGTACTTATTGTTAAAAATAAAGTATGGATGGAAGAAGTAAATGAAAAATTAAGTATACATTAAAAATTTGGTTTAAGTATAAATAAAGAGAAAAGTAAAGGATTTGGTTTTGAATGCATGATAAGAGGTATCAAGTTCAATGAAAAATATATAGATATATTAGGAATAGTATTTGGAAAGAAAGAACATCGACAAAAAAGGGATACTATACTCAAAGAAGTAAAGGTTATGACTATTTATTTTGGAAATCATATTCATTTTCATATAGAAAAAAGCACACTTGTTGAACACCATGGTAATAGTAAAAACTGCTTTTGTTTCTAACAGCTATATGATTCCTATTAAGTATGAAAAGGAACTAATGATGATTATATTTTCTTTTATATGGGGTTTTAGACTGAATCCTGTCAAGAGAGGGATTCTATATATGAAAGAAGAGCAAGGAGGCTTGGGTTTAATAAACTTAAATACTACATGCAGCATCTTTAATTTTATATAAGTTATTAAAAGGAATTATGAAGGAAAATAAAGACTTGATAGAAATTATACTATATTATAAATATAAGTGAAGAAATGAAACAGTACCGATACATGACTGTGTTATGGAAAATAAGAATAGAATATATGTGAAAATGAAATCGTACCAAAACAAAATTGTGTTATGGAAAAAAAAAGAATCTATGTGAAAAAAATCAAAAGGAATGATACTTAAATATTATGAAAGCATTTTATTGCATTGATTCATGGAAAGATTTAGAAATAGATAAGAAAAAAGTCATAATAATGATATATAATAACTATACAAAGATTAAAAATGTAATGATTTGTTATGGAGATTGTCTATTAAAAAATGCCAGATAAGGCAAATATGCCATACAAGAAAAAGTAAGCTAGAATATGCAATAAATGTAGAGAATTTAAGACAACTGAGCATGTGCTTTTGAAATGTTAAAGAGTTAATAATTTTGTGAAAAGAAATATGTAAATAAATAGGGAGAAAAGTTTGTTAAAGTTGAGCAAATAAATACGGACATAATAGACTTTGGTTATTATGGTGTCTGAAAACATGAAGAAGTGAAGAAAATGGACACAGTAATATTTTATTTTTCGTGGACTATATGGAATGAGAGACTAAATGAAATCAAATACAATGGAAAATGGACTTTGACAAAGATTCTGGAGAAAATAATGTTTTGGCTGTAGATAAAAGAGTGGGGGAAATACTTAAATTGAAGTTTGTAATGCTTGGAGATACATACATATATGTAAATAAGGTAAATATGTAAATAATATGTTATGTATATAACAATAAAAAAATACTGTTTTCGAGTACAGGGACTCATTTGAAGGCAACACTTCCAGTTCCCTGTCCAAGTATGCAGATGGCTTGTAGAAACCAAAGGAAAGTATGGAATTAAGCAAAGACAAAATAGAGCTAGATTCATGCGGTAATGGTGAGTTGCTCATGTTAGATAAAAAAAAGAAAGTGAATGGGGCCAAGAATGGTAGTATCTAGTTAAAGGTGGGTGAGCCTTTAAAGGATATGTTAACAAGCAGTGATGATGTGAAACCAGTTGAGCTTTCCCAGGAGTATTAGACTGTCATGGAAGGAGAAAGAGATGCAGCACCAGTGATGGATATGGAGGATTTGTTCCAGCTTATTTGAAGAAAAATATTCAGCACAAACATGTATTGCTACAGCCCTTACATAGTGAGGGTTGCAGGATTAATTACTTATGGACTTAGCAGATATGAGTAATCCAGAAGGCCACAAAGATATTTAATGGAGTGAAATCATGGACAGAATACAATGAGAGGACGGTTGGTAGGCAGAACCAGCAGTAAAGAAGTAATATGCAGAAATGGTGAAAATAGGAGCACAGAATGAAAACGAAGAGAAGAAAGATTATACAAGTAGAAAAAATAAGCCATTTAAAGTAAGACTACAATGAAAAGAGTATGCCAAACTAGACAGATACAAGGTAAGGGATGAAAGAATTGCACCTCTTGGAACTAAAGCAAATTAGGTAACAGCTCTCATACATATACGTAGAGATACTTTCTTCAAGATTATTTTTGAATCTGGATAATTGATGGAGAAATTTATAGGAGAATAAAAAAAAATATTGTCCTTGGAATCAATATGTCTTAAAGACATTTTTCAGAGAAACAAAAAATGTTTATGTACAATTTAAAAATGAAGTAGAGAAAGAGACTTTGAAAGAACATTTATTGAAAATATGCAAAGACGTACTAGAAATCTCAAAAGTTTATGATGAAAAAGGTTTATGGACTGGAGCATGGGACTGTCTTATAATTCTAAATGAAGAAAATGAAAAGAGTGTGCACATTCCTAGCATTATAAATGCTGAAGGGGATAAAGGTGTTGTGATATATTTATGTCAACTGAAAACTTGTTTTCTTTGTGGTAAATGTGATTATTTGATTAGCAATTGTGAAAAGAGAAAATGTTATATATGTGGGGAATTAGGGCATGATATCAAGACATGTGAATTAAAATGTTATAAATGTAAGAAGACAGAGCATTTAGGCTTGGAATGAACAGAAATAGATACTGAGAACGTATATACTCTCAGACTGATCAGAGACAAGATGCAGAACACTTAGTGGTAGAATCAGAAATTATAGATAAAAACTGATTTTATACAGCTAGGCATTTCAGAAAGTGAAAAAGGGAAGCATGAATTTGATAATAAAAAAGCAGTATTAGAAGAAGACGGTTCAAATGTTAGTGGTATGGAAGACATGAACTGGAATGTATTTAAACAAAAAGAAGTTCTATCAGTAAAAGAGTATATGAAAGAATAAGAAATTTTTTTTAAGGTCATAGTAAAGAAAAAAGAAAGGAAAGGGCTAATTTCAATAAATAAGATATTGCTACATGTAAAATTTCAGCAATAAATGTTAATAGTTTAAAAAGTTTTGTAAGAAGGATAAGTATTATTGAGTGAAGAAGAAAGATATCAAACTGAAATATGGTGGGAAAATAACATGATTTTGAATTTAGGAAAAGATACCTATCCAGGAGTTGTTGCATTATATAAGGATACAGTAAATGGTTTAGATTCTAAGTTATCCTGGGAGAGTTACCATTGTTGATATAAGAATGATCAGATTGTGAGGGTTATTGCAATTTATACTTATGTGACAAAACAAGAAAGAGATAGAAAAAATCTTTAGGAATTTAATTTCAATATGTTGTTATAAATATGGAAATAATTGTGGTAAAAGATTTCAATTGTAACTTAAGATGCCAAAAAATATATATATATTATGATGTCAGAAAAGTATTAGAAATTATAAAACGTGAGCAATTGAGAATTTGGGATAAAAGTACATGGATGTATAGTAAAGGAAAATGTAAAATGGAAATAGAGTATTTTCTATTTTCTGCAGGTTTGTTAATATTTGAAGAAAAGGTTTTGACAGCAGGTTTTTCCAATCATAGAACTATTTGGATTTGTTTAAAAGGAAATGATGGCTATTTCAAAATAGGCAAATGAATTAAAGAATAAATTAAGTTAAATGGGATGAACTAGGAAAATATGAAATTCTGGAGGTGTGGCAAGATCATGTAGGGATGAATACCTTTTATAGGGGTTGGTCAGAATGGTGGTTATATTTTAAACAAAAGTATAAGAAATGTATGGAATGAGAACAAGATAAATGCAGGGAAGAAAAAATTAAGTATAGAGTATTAAGTAATGACATGTTTGATAGTTTAGAAAGAAATATTGGAGCTTTCCTTCTTAAAGAACAGGAAGTGTATAAGCTGAACAAGGCCAAAATAAAACATTTATTGTATATTTTCTGCATGGAAAAAAAAAAGAAAAAATAAGAAATTGCATCTTATTTGAGTAAGATTATTAAGGAAAATAATAATATAATGAGGCAAATGAAAGATATAACTGGTATAGTATATAAGAGCTATTTAAAGTAAAAACATACAAATAGATAATAAATGGAAAAATATTATGATAGAGGAAGTGGAAAATGCATTAAAATTGGTCAACCTGGAGTCAGAAGCTGGCCCAGATGAAATAGAATAAATAATATATACAAATATGACTAGGGTACAAAAATTATATTTCTTGATGTTGTTAAATTAATGGTTAAGCAAGTAATAAAATGTATATGGAAAAAGGTTGTAAAGATAAAATTCAGAATTGGAGAGCCATAGTATTAAAGACTACAGTTTATAAAATATGTATGAAGATTATACAAAGCAGAATGGAAACCAAATTAAATACAGTTATGAATAAAAATAGATATAGTGTAAAAGATAAAAGTGTGCAAGAGTTACTTTTAGTTATATGGGAAGTAGTAGATGGTATATTATATAAAAATAATCAAGTTTGAATTATGGTAGGTGATGTAACAAAAACATTTGATTCTATTTAGGACAATGTGTTATGTATGTATTGAAATCATATATTATAGGGAACAAGATTATAAGGGTATGTGTGATGACATATAAGTTTAATATAATAAGGGCTTTGATTAATGGTTGGTTAAGTAAGAAAATAGTATTTTGGAAGGGTATAAGACAAGGATGTCCCTTGAGTAGCATAATATTTCTTTAGTGATGAATGATGAGTTACATAACTATCAAAGGGGTAGTTGTTCCAATTTTGCTTTCTTATGCAGATGATATAATTTCTGCTAAAAACAGCATAGGTATGAGTAGAGTAATAAAGGTTTTGCAAGATTGTTTAAATGTCATGGGAGCAAAAATAAAGAAAAAAATAAGCTAATGGTTAGGTTTTGATGGTATGCTTGGAGGTGCTAAGTTTAGCTTAACAAGTATAAAAGTGCTTTGGATTTGTTTCCTAAAAAGAGAGAATACATTACAGTTATGGAAAGAAAAAACTGAAAAAATGAATAATATGTGTAGGTTTTGGGAAACTTTCAGATTGTGTTTTAAAAATAAAATTTATTTGATTAATTCTGTTCTTTTAGCAAGAATATCATATTTGGCAAATGTCTTTAGAATGCCTATTTTATATGAAAAGGAGGTTTATAGTACCAATTTTTTAAATTTATTTGAGGTTCTAAATTGAATCCTGTAAGGACAGGTGTTCTTCTTTTGGCTTTTCCCAGTTAGGGGTCGCCACAGCGAATCACCTGTCTGCTCATGATTGGCAGTAGAGTTTTGCAGTGTCGAGTTGCCAACCCGACACCCAACCTTCCATAGAAGGCACACACACACTCACACCTAGGGCCAATTTAGAGTGTCCAATCCACCTACAATGTCTTTGAGATGTGGGAGGAAACCAGAGCACCCAGAGGAAACCTATGCAATCACAGGAAGGACATGCAGACTCTACACAGAAGGCACCCCAGCATTGAACCAGAGAATCTTTTGCTGTGAGGCAGCAATGCTAACCGTTGCACCACTGTGGCCGCCCACCTGCAAGGGCAGGTATATTATATGTTAATAGAGAAGAAGGAGGTTTAAGACTGATTAATCCAATAGTTTATACAGCATCTTTGAATTTATTTAAAATATTACAATGTTTAAAGCACAACAATGATTCATTACTAGTACAGATATTGAAATCTAAGTATAAAGAAGATTGATTATATATTTGGAGTAATAAAAGCAAAATATTATGGGTTAATTATGAAATAAATAATTATCAGGAGAATTTGTTATTGAAAATAAAACTCGATGAAATAGAAGATAATATAAGAAAATGGGATAATAACATTATGAATAAACATTTTTGTGTATACCCATAAAAAGAATTACCAAAAGTTAGAACTACTGCAATTCAAACTAGAATGTCAAGATGCAAATAAATGATTGAATGTCAAGACTTTTTATGGAGACTTAGTATACAAAGGCTCCCAATGAAAACAAATGGGCCATATAGGATGAAAAAGGATAGGCCGTGTTTGTGTTATAAAGAATTCAAAACCTGTGAGCATGTTTTTTTTCAGACGTATATGTATTAAAACTTTATGGAAGAAGTTTGTCGATTTAAAATATTTAGAAGGAATAGAAAATGTAAGTGAATTAAATATGGGTATGATTGGGTATGATTATTTCAAAGGAAAAGGTGAAAAGTATGTAACAAAAATTGATAAAAAATATTTTGTATAATTGATTAATTTGGAAGCAAAGAGTTAAAGAAATTTTGTTAGCTGAAAAATGGGATTTGGCAACGATGTTGAAGAAAATAAGATTTTGGTTGTGGACAATTGAATGGGGATCTCATAACTAAATATAATTTTTCTTTTATTATTTTGTTAAAGAAAAAAATACTGTCCATGTAAATAATAATGCATGTGTGTATGTGTGTTTGTGTGCATGAACGTGTGTGTGTGTGTGTGTGTGTGTGTGTGTGTGTGTGTGTGTGTGTGTGTGTGTGTGTGTGCATTGTAAAATTTTGTGTTTAATTTTATATAAGGGACCCCTACTCATTTTTATCGGTGCCCTGGAAACATTTACATCCACCTGAGGTGCCACCAACTGTAGTAGATGGGTTTAACATCTCATCAGAATTATAGCACAATCAGGAGTGCACCACCGCCCTTATGCTGCACTGTACTGTCAACAATCAATCTCCCAAGTGTGGGAATAGAACCCAGAGTCTTCTGCACCAAAGGTGAGTATGCCCCCTACTGCACCACTGAGAAGTAACTTTTTGCCTAATTATGATTTCAGCTGGAAAGGGTCTTGTAATTGCACTAAACTGCTTATTATTTATTAATAATTTAACTGTAAAGAATGGAAAGTATTTTATATGTACTCAAGAAATGCATCACAAAACAGAGAATACAAACTATGAATTGCGTAATGCTGATTGGATGCACTTAAATAATAACTTTTATGCTGCCATTGACAAGGAATAGAAATGCACTTTAAAAGCTGTTGGAAAATGGTACTGGTCCTGATAATATTCTGATGTATGTGATCTTAGTCATCTGTCTTTGTGAAGCATACATATAATCTTAAAGAAACAATAGATAATGAAATAAATGGTGGAAGAACTAGGCTACTGTGATACATTGGCCAGTGTTAAAAATAATAACTATACACTAAGCCACATTTCGACAAATATTTTGCTTTGTTCATAGCATGGAATCTAAACAGAACAAGATGAGACATTTTATTCTAAATAAGCAGTTTTGTGCATTTCAGTTTTTTAAAGGCTTGATATATTTGGTTATATCTAAATAAAAGCCCAGAGCTAAGTCTTTCAAATATTTTAGCATAGTGTTATATATTTTTTGTATCAGGTTGTGTTACTATTATGTCTCAAGACTGGATACTTTTGAGTTGTATTTTTCCCTTTTTAACAACAAAAGCAACAAATGCAAGTGTCTTCTTAGGTCTATATGCCTTAACTCATACATAGGCTGTTATAGATGGGTCTATATTATATCCTCGAATGCTTAAAAAAGCGAACGCTGATTGATCGAACTTATTTTCGTGAAACTGCAAAATATCGAAGCAGCAGAAACTCTAATTTTTTCCTAGGGAAAGAATTTGGTTGTCCTTTTCTGTTGCTTCGGTATTTTCAGTGTTATGGTGGAAAGTTACCAGTCGGATTCAGGTAAGTGTGCGATTGTGTAGATGTGAGTGTTAGAGTGATTTAGGTGAGTTAGGCTTAGGGATCGGGTTAGGTGTGTGTGCGATTGAGTGGACATGAGGGTTAGGGCAGATTTAAGTGAGTTAGGGTTAGGGAGCAAGTGAGGTGAGTGTGCGATAGTGACAGACCTTAGGGTTAGTGTTTGGGTTAAGGTAAGTGGGTAGTTAGTGGTGTGTGCATAGTTTAGTGTAGGGTTAGGTATCAGATTTATGTGTATGTGTGTGGATTCCTGTTTGTTTGGTGTGCTCGTGTTGTGTGTATGTGTTTTGGATCAGCAATTTTTTTCCCTGGGAAAAAAATCACTGATCTGACAGTTTGAGATTGTAAGCTTTTGCTTAAATTAGGTTGATCAATCAGCGTTCGCTTTTTTAAGCATTTGATGATATAGTATAGACCCTTATAGACAGTTGTTACATGCATCTGTGCAGATAGTAATGCTATGTATATTGGTAAACAGGAAACAATATGTACTATAATACTGCCACAAAACACTTATTGATACAATATAACATACCCCTAAGCAAATATCGTATAGTCTGATACTTAGAACAGGCATGCAATGTACTATATTTTAATTTAGGCCTAACTTACACTGGTCTGCCCATAACAATTTATCATGTAAATAAGCAGTGCTGAGAACTTTCATTTTCTATGAGTTGTATGTCACACCAATACATTCTTTGCTGCCACCTTAGTATTGGTTATATGTAATATATTATTCAAGAAAAACAACTGTGATGTAGTGGGGATCAAACTTCAAGTACGGTGTTGAGACTTTCCCCGGAATTCATGAAGCTTGCACCAGGCGCAGGCATAGTGTAGGTGGCATAATGCCAAATATGGCCGCTGAGTGATTCAGATACGATCCAATTTCACGTGCACTACCAGCGTATGCCAGATTTGCGCAGCTCCCAGCGTAGGTATGCAAATCACCCCATGCGCAGTACTGCAGCATGCAAATGAAGGTACATAGTGATTCATGAAGTGGCGTAGGCATAGCGTAAGCCTACAGAAATCTAAACCAAAAAAAACGGTTTACATGTTGACAAACAGAACATTGGAGCCTTGGAAGTGGACCAGACTCATGTATTACAAAGTTAACATATGCCAATGGCTAAATATACAGCCAATGGCATAAGAAAAGATGCACAACACATAAAAAATAACATTTAATGTCATGGACACAGTAACGCAAAGTACAACTGTAGGGCATGTATGCACAAATGGGAACACAAGGAAAATATATACAAATGTCACAAAATAGCAATGTAACACAAATCATGATTTCACCATAATAGTCAATGGTATGCATGCTACACCACAATCAAGCTGTAAGGGTTGCTAAGGGCCTGTGACAGTGTTTGGCGCGGTAACTATGAATTAGTAGTTAATGCCATGCAAATGAGGCAAGTAATAGTGAATTGCAAATGTCCCGCCTGCCTAAGGATGTACAACACGGCGCAGCGTAACAACACCGAGCAGTGGTCTGGAGGAATACATGACATCAGCAGTGGGGTGTGCCACTGCAGCTGTAAGCACATTGGAGCAATGCAAATCTGGGCTGCTCATTGCTAAGCAAAGCCGCAGGACAGGGGTGGATGTAGGTATAGCTTTGCTCAGCTGAGAGCACACATGTTGCCCGAAAGCGCATGTGTACGTGGATGAAAACATGCCCGAAACCCAGTAAGCGGACTCACGCACCGCGCACCACAGCCCAAAAAGGAAGTTTAGGGGAAGACAATAAGGAAATGCCACAGTAGGGTAATTGGAGTACAACTGAGCAATTAACACCTATTAACTCACAGTGGGCAATTGATGCCAGCTAACAAGGCTGCTAGCAGCAACCTGCAGAACAGGATAGGGGAGGTGTCGGATTGCAAAGAAAAGAGAACTGTAACTGCCGAGCAAAGCAAACCTGTAGTAGATCATCAATAGAACACATTTCGCAAGACAATCTGGTTCGGGAAAGTACAAAACAAGAAAGCAGGCTGCTGGATGCATGCCAGACAATGGGAGGGGAATCGTTAAGAAAAGTTGAGGCAAGGGCAAGAGGTAATCCATGGCAGCTAAATGTAATTCAACACCAAAGGCAGCACAATAGCAGTATCTGTGGTAAAACACAAGATATCCTGCAGCTCCGAATGTACATACACACCCTATGACATCATCAGTGTTCAAAGCACAATAGTATAAAGTGTGAAGGCACCTCACACACACTTGTGTATTCCCAAACACTGCACCATCGGTGTAAACAGATGGGGAACTTTTACAATGTACTTGTTGGGAGCTGCCATAGCTGTGATTCATCAGCATGTGTTGGAGACTGAAGGTGCTGTGGAGGATGATGCTGGCAACCACCTCAGGCCCCAGAGGAGGAGAAGAGTGTTTAGACCAAGGGTAACCTACCAGGGGCTACATGATCTGGAGATAGTAGAACATTACAGGGTAGACAGGGACATCATACAGCAAAGAGTTGAGCTGTGCCGGCCATGCCTGAGATCCAGAAACAACAGAGGGGAACCCATCCCAGTGGACACGTAGGTATGTGTAAGCTTGAGAATACTAGCCACAGGTACCTTTCAAAGGCCAACTGGAGATATCAAGGGGATCTCACAGGCATCAGCATCCAGAGTACTCCACCAGTTCCTGGATGCCATGTTACCACAGGCCAGTGAGCATATATACCTCCCCCGAACTCAGGAGGGGTTGGCCAGCAATATGCGTCTCTTCCACCATGTGGCATCTGACATCTGCAGAAGTGTTAACATACCTTGTGAGAGACACACTTGTAATGGCACCATGTGAAATCGTTGCTGTTGTACAATGGAGCAGACGCCGATGTTACAGGTTTTGTTTGCAATAGTCTCATATCAGACAGTTGAGATAACAGCTACACTCACATGTAGAACTATTTACTCTAGCCATCACACACAATCCGCGGGGACATGAATTCAAAGTATCTGTGTCTCTCCATATAGCTGTTGCAATACATCACAATACAATACATCCAGACCGTCTCGCTAAAGTTAGGGCAAAAGGACAATGCCCAAGTGGAGTATTCAGTTATACACCACTGTTGCCATGTAATTGGCCAATGGAGTAGCTGCACAGCTGATGTGCATGTAATAATTGGTGGCAGGATACCACATGTTACAGATATCCACATATAAAACAATGGCTTGCCATACATTCAAACCATATGCTCATACCATTGAATCGTTTAAAGAGGAAAGGAGCAACACAGATATTATCGTATACTCAGACCCCTAAGAAGGTATGTAGAACACTCAGTATGTTAGTGTATGTAGTGCCTGTTCTGTATTAATGAAAGTGTATGCAATGCAGACAGTGGGAAAAGGTATTATCTAGTGATGTCTTGTTGGGCATAGTAACACTTGTAGAAATTGTGTGTACTGCTGTGGGCCACAAGGTAAACACCTCGTACACCACAAGGGATGCTACATAAGGGCTTTAAACATAACAATTCCACTCCAGCCACTGTCGGTGGTAGGGTTTGTCCAACAAGTACGTGCCATAACAGGGGATAGTTTATGTTGATATACTGTAACAGTAGGCATATGTATGGGCGTATAATGAGAATAACATGCCTAAGGTGGTCATGCTGTGCAATTATGCTTTGCATTATGGGATATGGTTTCAAAAATGTGAAAAGTACAGTATTGTAGGTAGATATGTCAAATATTTTACATAGCATGACAGGTATATTATGCAAACATAAGGTATGTGTATTGGAATGTACAATACACAATAACAGGATACATATGTCTTGTAGTCACCAGACAGTGTAACAGCATGATAGCTAATTGAAATGGAAGAGCTACTCAATTATCCATGCACAAAGGACATGTAATAGCTTCGTAGGTTCATAGTTAGGTACTATGCTGTCTGGCCAACTCCATTTGTAAGCCCTAATACAGTATTTTCACTGGCGGCACCTCCCTAGGTTAGTGTTCTGTGCCTGTGAACAGCACAGCCATTTGTTTCCTGCACCTGTGTACAGTACAGCCACTGCAGTGATCCCTGGTGTACATGTCTGTTCCCCATTCACCCATCAAGGTATCTCATGAAGAGTGCTAGTGAGGGTCCCTGCCTGATGTACATAGGAATCATGTTCCAAAGCATGGTGAGTGTCTGTTTCAGGAATGTATCCCTCCAGCACGTGGTACTCATCGTTGCATTTGAGTACATATCCCAGAACATGTTGCTCTCAGTGGCTTTTGCTTATGTTGCTTATGTGGAGCTTATCCATCAATATTGGTGTGGACATAGGCCTTGTATGCTCAGCAGAGGTCACCCCTGAGTATGCAGTATGCAAATGACTACAGTTGGGGTTTCAGTAGTTGTGCTGCATATGCCATCCTTTGGAGGTGAGTAATACTGTTGGTGCGTTAATGTTGTGGTATTTAAAGCCATTGTTGTCCCATAAGGTACACCCCAAATGGGGTGTTGTACCCTTGAATGTGTTTCATAACTCAGGAGTATAGAGGTACAATGGAAGCCTTTGCTCTGGCTACAAACCCATTACAGATTAAGGTGGCCATGTAGAAGTACATCCACGCCCCCTTGGCAATACGGTTATCAAAGGAGTGGGTGCTATCTACGTGTGTACTAAGATCCCTTATAATGTCTTATGTATGTAGGGGACTACCACCTATGTGATAGTCACAGGGTGATTGTTGTAATCCAAAGGGGATGTCTATGCACCTACTGCCATGCTGCTTGAGGCCATGTTACCGACACCAGGTATCCATCACAGTGATATCCGTATGGAGGGTGTGTATATTAGCTGGTGAATCAATCACGGCCCCTAGTTTCCAGTCATCTGGAAACCTATTCAGGGAAAGTCTTTCTGTGCTAGACTGTACCGCAGGGAAGCATATAATGAACATGAGGGTCCCTATGACTGAGGACTGGGGTATGCCAATTGTAACTGATGTACAGTAGGAACTGCGGTATGCTACCCTCACCACGTGTGTCCTGTCCATGAGCCACTTTGCATAACATCTCAAGATGTATGGGTCGCTGTGCAAGTGGATGTGTATATTGACAATACCAAAATGGTGAACGATGTTGAAAGCCAATGAGAGGACAAGGTAGGCTGTGTGGACCTCCTTACCATCATCTACTACCTTGGTAACTGTCTCAAAGGACTCCACCAGGTGTAGGAGCCATGGTGTGGCCCTAACAAATCCAACCTGGGTGGTATCAAAGGTTTGGAGGCCAACAATGTCTCTGTGAATGATTTCCATGATGATGTTCTCCATAGCCTTGCAGAACAGTCTAGTCAGGCGTATAGGGCAATAGTTCCTCTGGTCCATTGTGGTGCCACCTCTGTGGAGTGTGATAACTGTTGCTGTGTGCCATTCAGGGTCCACAATGCCTGATACAATGCTATTAGTGAATCTGGTGCCCAAGTGGGGAGCCATGTCATTCTGAGGTTTGTGTAAATAGCAGCCTGGGATGTTGGATGGCCACATGGAGTGTGTGTTCCAGGCTTTAGAGAGAGCACGTCTGAACTGCGTAGTTGTGACCGCAGGGACTCTGCATTGATCCTGTATAGATGTGGGCCCTTTAGGGTGTGAGAGGGGCGTAAAGTTAGCTGCCAGGTTGTTGCCAATATCAGTCAGTTCTGTAATGTTTCTGCCTAACTGTTGTATGTCAGAGCAGATGTGGGTATTGCCATCAAGAGTAGTGACATACCTCCATAACGCTTAGTGGTAGTCCTTTGAATGTGTCGCAGTAATGTTTACGTAGCTAGCGTTAGAGGATGTAAGAAGGGATCTGAGAATCCTGCTGAGGCTGACCAGGGAGCTACCCCACCCATGGGAGTGTACCCTACTTTGCAACTGTCTCCTTCTTTCGGCAGTATGTCCATGGCAGTGGACCCCCAGAGTGGCGTCCGTTACGTGGTGGGTACTGTCATGGCTCTGTTTGGGATAGCATGATCCATGCAGTCGTGTAAGTGCTAATGAAGTGCAGTTGGGAATGTTTCTGCATTTGCAGCTATATTGTCCATCTGCACGGGTGTCATGGCGTTTACTACTTCTGTCATACAAAGCGTGAAGTTGGCTTTGTAGAAATATTGTACTGTGTTTTCCATGAAGGGTGTGGTGCTGGGATGTGGATAACAAGGGTGATTAGCATACGTTCGGAACTGACTAATGAGGGGATAACCCCAGGTGTGTAACACCAGTCACACATGTTTGGTAAAAGACAAAAACAAACACTTGAAATCACCAGCAAACGAGTGTAGGACACCAGGTTCCAAGATAAAGAAGCCAAAATCAACGTAAACGTATTTTAATGAAATTCCGTTTTCGCTTCCACCAAAGTAGAAGCTTCATCAGACAAAAAACAGCGCCAAATAACTCAATTTAAAAACATATCAAATGATGTCATTTCCTTGACTACGAAACGACAATCACTAACAACAAATTTCATATTAAAACATTTTAAAAACCTCAATTTGAATTCAAATCTAAATGACAACAATATATAAGTATGTCTACACTTGATGAGACATTAAAAAAATATAGTAAATAACTTTTTTGTATATATACATAACGCCAACAATACATAGATGCAAAAGCCTAAAAAATAGAGCGCCTGGCATACGGAGTTTGGGTTCTAATTTGCCTATCCTCGTTCAAAACAGTATGCCGAGTGGGTTCTTAGATTCAATCCCACCGGGACAACCTCAACAAATGCTTTCTGGTTCTGTGAGCAACAACACAGAACAGACACACGCTGATGGAAGAAACCATGTTGCAGTGTGTTTGAATGACAACAATAGTAATAGCTACCGACAGCACAACTACGATGTTCGTGGAACTAGGCAGAATATCGAACCTGCTTGCAGTAATAACATTGCTCATAACAACCCTGGGCTTATTGGTGTACCGACCTTCTCGCAGTGGGCCGGGAATCTTGAGGCCCTCGACTTTGGAGATTTCCATCTACAAGGAGCACCGGCCACAGGGGTGGTTAGTCAAGGTAACTGTGTTGACAATATTGCAGCAAACCTTAAAGTTCTCGACAGCAATATGTTAAAAATAAAGAGACTTCAACTTGAAGTCTCTTACTTTAAACAATGCTTAAAAGAAAAGATAGTGCCTAAAGGCTTAAGATGTTCATTCGTTCCAACTGGCCTTTTTTATGATTCTAAATTCACAAACGACCTTGCTAGCCTTTTCGATAAACAAGGCTTGGAACTGTTAGAATTAATGGTTACACACTATTCGAACTATATTACATTTCTTTTAGCAGAAACAAGTGAACTTGATGAAAAAATAAAAATTGATATAAACTTTATTCGTTATAGGTATGACTATGACCGCATCTTTCAGAGTATTGATGCATTATTGGTCAAACTAAAATTGAATAAAGTCAAAAAACTTACAAGAGACAGGCAAGCTTACGCCAATAATACTGTTTATCCTAATCTTCACAAGAACATTTCTAATACAAACAAATCTGCTGGTGCAGATGGTAAAAGTGGTGGCAGTGGAGATGTAATGGTCAGTGACATAGCGTTCACAGAAGATGAACAGGATATTAATGATGGAGATGAAGGTCCTTCTTCCCAGGGACCGAGAAGGAGTAGTAGAATTAAGTCAAATTACGACAACCAAGGGACTCGCCCTAATTATAAAGGCCAAGGGAAGCCTTTTTTAGGGCGCAAGAATTTCCAAAGACAACGGAACAAGAACAATTACAAATAGAGACTTTATTTCTTCCCTTTAGTGAAGACACTACCATCTCTTCGAAATTGACCATTTTGACTAATTCTAAGGGTGATTTCAAAGTCTATAACTTTTCACAAGTCACCATTGAAAAAGATTTGGTTGACCTGTTGGCCTACGGTCTTACATTTGTACCAGATCAGAAATTGAATTTATCTAAATTATTGATTGATTTGAAATGTTTTGTCCGTTCCTTAAACCTTAAAGTTTTATTTAATGGTGTAACATCAGGAGATAGGCCTTTATTCAAGTTACTAAGCGTTTTCAACCCTCCCTTGCATCCCACTTTGAATATTTTTGAAAATGTATGCGAATTGGATTTAAGACAACTATTTGAAAATATTAAATGGTTTGACCGTCAGAGCAATACCTCATCCAATCAGTTGTCAGCTCTAAAAGACTTGTGTAAACTTCCCATCAGGGTTATTAAACCTGACAAGGGTGGAGGTTTAGTCGTCCTAGACAAGGAAGACTACATAGAAAGAATGTCACTTGTCTTAAATTCTCCCGCCTATGTGGCATCTTCGTTAAACGAGATGTCAGGGCAAATGAATAAGATCAAGGGGTACTTTAGGGATTTGTTTATTGAAGGGAGGATTGATGTTGAAACTTTCAACTTCATTAATATTTCATTCCCAAGGGTCCCAATCATGTTTGGGATCCCAAAAATTCATAAAAACCTAAGTGACCCACCTATGCGTGCCCTAGTAGACGGGAGAAACTCTATTACCCACCCTTGTGCTAGAGTAGTAGATTCCATCATTTCTAAATACCTTGGCTTGATACCTCAAATTTGTAAGGACTCTTGGTCTTTTTTGAGAACTATCAATGACATCCCATTCGACCCTAGCCTTAATTTTTTAACCATTGATGTAGTCGATCTTTACACCTCCATCCCACATCAAGAGGCGGTCGAATGGGTTGAGTTGATGCTTTTAAGCTTAAACGCTCCTAGAGATGAAATCGACGTGGTCACATTGTTGTTAGACATTATTTTGTCTTCTAACTTCTTCATCTTCAACAATTGTTACTATTTACAAAAAAGAGGTATCGCCATGGGTTCCCCTTGTGGTGGGAGTGTATCAAACCTTGTTGTAGCCTACTGGGAGAACACCTGTTTATTAAACAACCCTAGATTCAAAAACATCATTAAGGTTTATACACGTTTCTTGGATGATGTATTTTTACTTATCTTAGGAAGTGAAGATGTTTGCTGTGAGTTAGTTGATTATATGAATACCACTTCTACCTTCTTAAAATTCACGCATAAATTTTCATCTAATGAAATTGACTATCTTGATGTCAAACTGACTAAAGATCTTGTTAATAATGCTTTCTTGTCTACAATTTATAGAAAGCAAACGTATTGCAATAGTTTTTTGCATTTCTCCAGCTGCCACCCCTGGAAACAAAAGAAATCTATAATTAAAGGCCAACTTGTTAGAGCTGCACGTATGTGCAGTACAAGCGCGGCCTTTAATGTTGAGTGTGCTGGTCTGAAAGTTATGTTTCAGAATAGGGGTTACCCTATTGATTTATTAAACAATATTGTGGAAGAGGTTGCATTTAAAAGAGAAAATGGGTTTTATAAACCTATTCTTGAGATCAATAAAATTAAGATTAGGACAATAGTTGGTTCTTCCTTGGATTCCTTAGATTTGGGAAATACACCCCCACAAAACAACATAGGGGATATTGTAGTAATGCATCAGGCGCCAAGATGTGACTACAAGACTAGCCTGATTATTACCTACAACAACCACATTAAAGATATTTGTGCCATTATTAAGAAAAATTGGCATTTTATTGAAAATAGTGGTTCTTTATCTAACATTCTGGGCTCTCACCCCTCCTTCATTTTCAGGAGAGGTAGTAATTTAAAAGACCTGTTGCAAACTACTGATCTTCCACCGTCTTTATCTAGACGGATTGGTTCATTCACTTGTGGTTCCTGTAATTTGTGTGGCCTTTTGAAGGTGGGGGGTTCTTTTTCCATAAGAGGAAAAAAGTATTTTGTCAAGCATAAAATAAATTGTTTGACAAAATCAGTGATTTATGTGGCCTTCTGTGACTGCTGTCACGCATTTTATGTTGGTAAAACGGACCGTAGATTACGGGACCGTGTTTACCAACATAAATATGCGATTAAAAACAAAAAGATAGACAACGCTCTTGCCAAACACACTGTAAACAATGTTGGACATAACTTCCACTTTATGGGTATTGACACTGTTAATGTAGGACTTAGAGGGGGGCCTCAATCTCTCCTTCTTGAAATTAGAGAACTAGAATGGCAACTACTTTTAGATGCCTTTTCTACACCAGGTTTAAATGAAGCTTGTAATATTTCTGCTTTTTTAAAATACAAAAGTTACCTGCGGTAGGCATGTTGCCTACGATTAGATTTTAGTGTTAAAATGAACCTCGAGTTTCTTTGATTTTGTTTTAAACTAAAAGTATTTTTTAGGTTTTTGCATCTATGTATGGTTGGCGTTATGTATACATACAAAAAAGTTATTTTCTATATTTTTTATTTTTTTTTTTTTTTAATGTCTCATCAAGTGTAGACATACTTATACATTGTTGTCATTTAGATTTGAATTCAAATTGAGGTTTTTAAAATGTTTTAATATGAAATTTGTTGTTAGTGATTGTCGTTTCGTAGTCAAGGAAATGACATCATTAGTCACACATGTTGGTAATCTCCAGGTCTAGGATATTGTTGGCCTTGGCGGTGGTGTGTATAGGTTGATCCAGCCGAATGGAGTTTATTAATCCACAAAAGTGTTGGCCTAATGTGTCGGTACATGAGTAGGTATCACAGTTAGGTGTGGGGTAGTGTCAGTGTCACATCAGTAGCTCTTGTTTGAACCCTACTTTCCAGTACACCAAGAAATGAGGGCCGTTAACCGTGGGGTATGGTGTGGAATCCATAGCAAACTACAATTTGTATAGCAGTTCTGGCCACAGTTAGTTGCACTTGGATTGCCTCTGATGCATCGTGCTAAGCAACTAGCATGTAGGTGTGTACATCCCTGTGAAATATGGACACACCTCCGCCGTGGATGTTCCGGTCCTAGTTACATGACTGAAAGGTGTGGCCTGTGTAATAGCCTGTCAGTGCAGGGGTGCTCTCCGGAGTCGAGAAGCAGGTCACAGTCACTGCAGAGACATCGAAGTGGTCCATTATAAGGAGTGCCTCGGATGAGTGCATTTGAGATAAAGATGTCAAGCATTGGGTAACAATACCCTCAAGTTTTGCTTGCCTGTACCTGTTCTGGTGGTGAATATGTTTCTGAAATGTGTCTAAAACAGGCAGTATAGGAGCAGCAAGAGCCTTAGATGTTAACCATAATCCCAGGGCTGACAGGTGCAGGCCATCTGTGCCAAAGCATTGTGGTTTGTCAACCATGTCATTCAAAGCATACAGATACTGGATACCCTTGGAATGACACCAGAAGCATAGGCAACTGTTGAAGTGAATCATTTTGTTGTTCTACTGTGTCATCAGTCTGGACTAATGCAGAATGCTTCTCAGGGCTTGGGCGAGACCTGCCTGGGCTACAAGATCGGAGAGCTATTGCATGTCTCTGTACATGTAGTCCAGGGAGTTACATCTCAGGGCATTCACACTAACGTGGAGAATGACAGTCATATTGTACCTGCTGAGGAGTGACCTGAGTGCATAGGTTATGTTGTGGATCCTGTTACCCGACAGCCAGATGACAGTGACTATCGCCTTATGTGGCCTGCTGAGTGGGACATCAGTGTGACCGTCTACAGAGTCACCTATGACTAGTGTGTTGGGTATGTTATAAGACTGTATTGGCTGTAGTTGATGGGCACACATGAGTATGTGGGCTATAAGTAATTGGTGTTGTGTTTGGTGATGGGGGCTGCCTCTGTTGCCTACATAGAGTAGTATGGAGAGGCTCCGCAAATGCTGTACTCTTACTATGTGTGGCCTGTGGTGGTGGAGATCTACTGAGACTATGTGATGAGTGGGGTATGCTGCAAATGTTTAACATCCCCACATGATTGTCAGGGTAACTCTGGGTTGGAGAGAGCATTACCTCCAGCATGGCTACATATGTGCATCTCCCACAGGCTGTAGTGTCGTATGTTAGGAGGTGAGCATTGACTGTGTACATGAGACGATTGCTATATTGCCTCATGTTGCCCACATTCATCATATAGACAGGGAATAACACTGGTAATTGACATTTGGACATGCCTATCTAGTCAACCATTACTCACAAGATATGTGAGGTAAGTGTGTACAACAGCTGTTGTACTGTAAGCATGCTGGAAATGTAAGGAGAAACAGTGTTTCCCTGTAGGAAATGCGTAGGATTGAGTGATATAGTAATTAGTAGCTCATGAAGTGTGCACATGTTCTGAACAAGTGCTGAGCATGAATAAGCAATACAGAAAGGGTGTTGGATAATATAAACTCACTGCCCCCCAGTAGGTACACAATCACATATCCATGAACATGACAGAGCCCCTGTAACCATAACTATGATGGTACAAGGTACACTCCGGCTGCATGTCACCTGTTCAAATCCCTGGTCGTATAATACACATATGGCAAAACAGTTTGCTCTACACATACACTTCCATGTAAACATAGGTTCATGGCAGTCTGTGAAAATATGGTAATGGATCACACTAACAGTTATCACAACCCACAAAGTGGAGACGCCACTCATAATGGGAGGCACAGCACTATTACCCTGCTGAGTATGGTCTGAAAGCCTATGAACCTTAATCAACGTAGATGTTGTTAGCAGTACAGATGTAGATGACAGTACCGATGAATACACACTGCTTAGCATACCTGTGACAGGTCAGAGGACATCATCACCCATACTGCGTTCTACCCACACTCAGTATACTACATGTACCTTTGTATGTCACAGGAGTGTTCTGCTAGTGGCCTGTTCACAGAAGCAACACTGCAAAAGGTGTCTGAGTGACATGTTCATATCACACCAGTGGCAGCTACAGTAAAACAGGGTTAATGTTTTTACTCCCCTGTCATTGTAGCCCATACCACACAGACAAATGGGAGGCATCTGCATATGTGAGAATGTGAATGGCCATGACCTAGGAGCAATAGCTGACTCAGTGTTGTGGATAACATACAGCATGGGCTTTGTGGGTGAGGTGCGTGACATATGTGCACAATCTGACAGCTGCTTATTGCATTGTCACCGCTATGGTAATAACCCTGTACCCATTAACTACCACCTCGGCAGCGGTCAACATTATGGACACTGTGTAAGGGATAGTGCTGTGCAGTTTACCTCCCTGAGCTAATGACATCATCAGGCCTATTAGGTAGTCATAAGAGGCAACCCAAGTCATGACAGGGTGCCATCCATGAGCATGGAGATCATTGGACAGCCATACTCAGCACTCACATGACCAATATCGGATCACATGTCACCTTTAAGGGGTATTGGCCATGCTTGGATGGGCGTCACCAGCCTTCACAATCCTCATCACCACTATGCAGCATGCTACCTACCCTGCATAAATACATGTGCAACACTGTGATGTTGGACATGCTACAATTACAGATCTTGATCTGAAAGACATACGTCATGGACAGCCACCTTCCTAGTACAAGGGTTGCCACATGCTGGACAGATCCCTGTGCCATACATGTGACATACTCCTGCCATACCATGCAACCCTGTCCAGCAAAGCTGCACATGTCATCTCTGTCATACATGGTGCGATGACCGCATGGTAGATGTATCAGTGACTGTCCGGATCAGTAATGTGGCACTGATTCACCTGTCAGCGGGAACATGGCTGTCGGATACAGCTAGAAAGCCTGACATCCTATGCCCATACATGGCCCAGGGCATACACACTACTACATGATCTTGCCCGTACATGCTATAGTTGATAACCATCCCTGCGAATACCATCCGGCTAGCCATTGTCCCATGTGTATCACATGTGCAACACCGGTGATACGTGGCAGGATGTTGAACTGTTGTACAGTGCCATGTAGATGTATATGGCAAAACACATGCATGTAAAGGTTTCCATGCGCATGTCTGCATTGTCACTGCCCATGTCCGTGAAGGCAGTGTATGTGATGATATGTGACATATACACAGCATCAAGGTCACAGCATTAATGTGCACACATCCAGGCATGTGATGATAGGTAAGAACACCAGTACAGGCAAACAGACATGCCCACATCAAGACAGCATCCACATGGAGTATGATCAATGTAATGAGGTGACACACGTATATGGTGATAATATCCAATCCCCATAGGGTGTTACATGTGTGTGAAACAAACATGTCAGTCATGTGAGTGTCATGATGATTTGCAAAGACAACTGTTCATAAGTACTAAATGTAATACACATGAATGTGCATCTGTATCTCTGTGCATCTCTGAGATGCTGTGACCTGTCTCCATCATTATGTCTTACAGATAATGCCTCAATCATGACTGCCGGCATATAGCCGCTTGGAGGATAATGACCTCATACCATACCTCCATGATAACTATAAGGTACTGTTCAGCCATGTGCCACAGCATGCCCAGCAGCATGATGACTTGTGGCAGGAACTTCGCAGGAGGGTTAATGATGTGGGTGGCCATAACTGCACCTACCAGCAGGTGCACAGACACTACACGGACCTGATCCAACATGCAAAAGAGCGTGCCAATGCAATCGCCAGGGAACAAGGTAGAACAGGTGGTGGGCTACCAACCCAGCCCCCACTCACACCTACCGAGGAGCTACTGGCCAGCCTGGGGACCCCATCAGAACAGCATCCACAAACTCTAGCAGCCATCGTGGAGGTGGGTGTCTCCGAACCACAGAGCCTGGAGTTGCCTGGTAAGCCACTACTGCGCATATAAATATTATATCCCATTTAGACGCATGTGTCACTGTACACTATGTAATGTAACATCATATGCAAGGTATGTTTACACACATGCCACATACTATAGTATGCTACCCTGTGTATGCACGCATGTGCATACTCCATAGTATATGCTATTGTACTGGCGAATGTGTTAACATGCAAAGTGCACCCTGTAGCTGTCATACAGTCATGGAAAATTATCAAACTGCTGTGTCACCCCTATACAGGTACCTCTGGCGTGCCTCAGAGACAGCAGTCCGTTGCAGGTGAGACAATTATCAGTATCAGGCATGTGAATGCACAGATATATTCGCCATGTGGCCAGTTAACACATGTACACATAATGTGTGGTCCAGTCACGATATACAGGTTGCAGCTTTCATCAATCACACTGGCTACCCATGTGCAATATATACAAACCAAATGAAACAACATGAAACCACAGTAACTGTCATTGCTAGATGTGTGGACAGCTGTCTACACAATGGTGGAGGCATTGTTCAATGTAGGAATATGTACTATACATCAGAACAACACATGTGGGGTACGCAAACAGTACTACACAGTGAACTGGGATATGGGCAGCCCACATGATTCACAATTGTGGAACGTGCCCCTGCAACGAGTGCAGACATTGTGATGTGCCAGCTGACATGTCCCAGACATGTAGTGGTCTGGCTGCAACATTGTCACACTATCCCATAAAACATACCCCACATACCAAACATACAACTCTTTGTCTGTATAACCCTGTGGACACTGGAGTATCTGACATCTATGGATGTATGTCATATGGGACAACACAGACATGTGACATAGATGGCCATCACACACATCTGGCCAACACATGTTCACACATGGCCATGGAGGATGGCCAGAGACATGTAGTAACACACAGTAGTTGTGATGTGTATGTGTGTACACCCTGTTGCACATTGTCTACACATGGTCCAACTATAGCCTTTGTTGAATGGTTATATAGTACATGTGGAACACTGGACATCCTCACAGCCTGTGCACAGCTTGTGGAGGTGTCACTTAATTCGACCACATACGATGTGTTGCACATCATGATTGTGTCACAGCATGAAAGTAGTCATCTGTACAGCTTCCACATACATACACAGACACCACATCAGGCCAGAGATACCGTACATTTCCCTTGCTGCTGTTGTACATCACTGTCAGCTGTGCACCTCGTGTGTGTGGTACATAAATGTCATTTGGAACATGGTGTATTGACCAGTCTGCCATGTGTGGACATGGTTGACAGGCAGCTAAGAAATGTTAGCAGTTGTGCAGGGGTGTTATCGGTATGTCATCCGGTGACCTGTCACACATGACACAGCATGGTTTAGTGTGTATACACCTCAGCGACGTGGGTCACAATCCACAGTATGTATGTATTGTGTATGCACGCAATCATGGCTATGCACTGTATGTGTATTCCACACTGTATAGCAATAGAGACACCTCATGATTCCATGCAATGGCACTGTGTCTGTACTTCACACTGTATAGCAATATAGATGCCTCATACCACCCTCAATGGTCATACACATCTGCTAAAAGTGCATTCTGTCTGTAGGGCATACAGACAACACTGAAATGTGACACCATTACACCACTGTACATGTGTCAGGACACCATTGTGTCAAACATGTATGCATATCACTGCACACATCAGCAGATTACATGTCATACTACATGTTAATGTCAAGGACATATGCCTCACATCAGCCATGTGTACTGTTAACCTGTGCTGGTCCACATGATGTATCACAGGGATGCATGCTTACTACCATGATTGTGTGAAATGCATGGCTTCTGCTATGACACATGCTTGCTGTTGTGTGTAACCCAGGGATGTAATTTAACTAACACTGTTAATGTCTGAGCTGCATGCCGTCTGCTGTATCACATGCATGCTGCATGCCTTCTGTCATATCACATGCATGGTTGTCTGTGTGTGTCTGTGTGTGTCTGTGTGTGTGTTTCTATTGCAATGTAGAGACTTTGTTTGCCTTCACAGGTGATGTCGGTATGTTGCCCTCCTGTGGTCCATCTGATGTTAGTGTCCCCACAGACCCTAGCAGTGATGAACATATGCTTGAGGTACAGGCAGGGTTGTCAGGGGCTGAATCTGTGCCTTTGGATGCCATCCCACCTATATCCCCCTCTTCCCCACACACAGTTCTCATGCCAACACATACCCCATCACCAGTGGCTATAGAGGAAGGACAGTTACCGTGTGTTAGCTTGGAACAGGAAAGAGTGGTGGCTACGGAAGGTGTGTCATCACACCATGGTGTCAGAGAAATGACCGCAGATGTGCCACACAGGCATATGGCCAGTGCTGCCCGTAGGAGGACCCCTGGCCGACATGCACCTGCATGACAGAGCACAGCAGCTGGTGTCACCAGACACATGTTTCAGACTTTAATGGCAGCACAGGCACATGCTGAATGGCAGAACAGAGAAGGGCAGAGGCTTCAGAGGGCTGCTATCCATTCTTTAAACGAAAACATCCAGGCATTGGCAAATGCTCAACAGCAGATTGCTGACATTTTGGACAGGCGATTGGGTGGGTTGGAATCCTTGACCATGGCATGGCAATCCGTGAATGTGAGCTGTCTGTGCTGGAACATCTAGTAGGAGTGAGGCGTAGGCCATGTGGACATAGGCCAGTTACACCACCTGGTGCAGGTCTACACGAATGAGCTACCTCACATGCCTGCTCCCATAGTGCCGATAGCAGCAGCAGTGCAGCTGGTGCTACGCTGTCCACACCAGGACAGAGCAGGCCACATGGACTTGGCCCTGGATGATCCCAGTGGCTACACGGTTCCAGTGGACATGTGTCATTGGACAGTACCTATTCTGTACCTCTGTCTGGTAGTGCCCATGAAACCCCTGGCAGGCACAGGTGACCTGGCCATGGCCAGACACAGTGAGCTGTACATCCTGGTCTGTACAATCTGGAGCTGTCAATAATACCCCTGTGTAGGCCGGATACATGGCAGAACTGTGTGCACACATACACGCACACACCAGTAACATCTGTAGGGCACCAACTCCCTCATGCATAATAACCACACATGTCCAAGTAGATCGCAGGCCCTAACCCACACACATGATGTCATCCACTGGTGCAGCCTAGGCCCCTGGCAAACATTATCACCCTGTGCATATGATGATGCCTGTGCCGCATCCCTGTCATCCACACCATCGGTGCAGGGACATGCTCATATGGTCTGATGCACAGGGTGAACAGAATAGGGAGATATATTACAATTGTTGTGTACTGTTGGCACACAGCAGACATACCATGTAGTACAGGATTAGACTGCATTGTTTTATGTTCACAGCATGTGTCTTTGTAACAACAGTCACAGCATGTTGGCAATGATGCCCTGTGTCCCTCCTGAAGGTCTAATTGCATGTGCCATTACGTAACAGTGTTTGCAGTTAGAATGCATTGTTTTATGTTCACAGTATGTGTCTTGGTAACAACAGTAACAGCATGTTGGTAATGATGCCCTGCTTCCCTCCTTAAGGTCTAATTGCATGTGCCATTAAGTACAAGTGTTTCCAGTTTCACATGTGTAAATGTGGAGTACTCACAGGCATGGATGGCAATACCAACATGCTATGCATAGCCTCAACCTCATTGTTAGAAAGGCTGACATTCCATAGATGTCTACACACCTACTGATCCAGGAGCATGTGAGCTGTGTACTAGGCTACAGTGGCTAGAGACAGGACATCCATACCATGTGACATCACTGGTACAGCTACATGGTGCTGGGGGTTTACACAGCGGTCTAGCTGATGTCAAGGGTAGGGGCCAGTTGACAGCATGATGACTCACTGTATAGCAGTAAAACACTGTCACATTACAGGATGTGAACACACACAGACATACACAGACACACACAGTAACACACCCACACTCACGGGGTCAATGACACTGTAACACACACTTGATAGTGTTGAGGTGAGGATCCCTGCCTATGTGGTAATCACCATTACAGTACTGTGCACCCACATGACGCGGCACAGAGAATGAACATGTACAGGTAGTCAGTAATGCGTAAGACTGACGGCATCAACAGGGTAGTAGATTGCATCACCTTGAGGGGTTAGGGGCCCTATCTGTTCTCAATGGTAGCATACATCCTCACTCCATGCACCAGACAGCCATACATACATACATACACATACACACACTGGAGTCCACACTTGTCATGCACATACAGATAGCTAACGTGTGTGATACACATGTCTTGCTGTCTACACTGCAATATGTACAGATCTCTACAACAGTGTACAGGGGTGTGTAACAATTGGGATGCATTCCCCACTATACGTGGCATATATGGTCACACAAGCAAACACACATGGCAGTACTGTGAAACAAACACCTGCTATCTTCTGATACGTCTGACAGACATGCAGCAGTATTGC
This sequence comes from Protopterus annectens, assembly GCF_019279795.1. Taxonomy (NCBI): domain Eukaryota; kingdom Metazoa; phylum Chordata; order Ceratodontiformes; family Protopteridae; genus Protopterus; species Protopterus annectens. The sequence continues at coordinate 1,047,848,076 of NC_056725.1, read as the reverse complement.
CCACATTACAATGTGTACTGATGCTACCTTCGGCAAGTGTGCTGCTATATGCACATGGGAGGACTTAAGTGTTACAGGTGTCAACTGCTTTACAGTCAGTGACACCCTGACCACTGTGTAGGTTGTATATCTTCACCTTCAATTACCGGAAACATAGCTTACTGTTTGCATATGTTATGGTAGGATGGCTTGTGACACACCTGTGAGCTGTCTTCAGCAAACAGCCATCTGCAATGGTGACCCACCACTTTATGTACACACATCCATCCATACCTGATGTACATCTTACCGTATTGTCAGTATTTCACCATATACAGGTGTCAGTGATGGGACTGCATTGCAACTGCACGCTGTAGTCAGACACAGATAAACTGCAAACATCAGCTACTGCTCATGCATGGTAGCTGAATGCACACCACTACATGTACATGTGTATAGGTCCTACATTCCTGTCATGTAGCCATGTTTGCATGCATTGCAATGGGTGAACATGTGTGGCATACATGACACATGGACTGTTGTATGCTATGATAGTTTTCATGGGTAACCAGTACAGAAGGAATGTTAACTCAGGCAACATTGCTACCTTATGTCCTGTTAGCATTGAACAGCCATGGACCTACCTTCCATGTGCATGCGTGTAATCACTGTAGCCACGTGTCTGCACAAAGGACAGCATTAGCTATGCTATGTACATATGTGTTGTGTGTGTGTGTGTGTGTGTGTGTGTGTGTGTGTGTGTGTGGGGCATGTACATATCCATGGTGGTTACATGTCACATCCAAACATGGGTGTGTTGCCTGGTGTACAGCAACAGTTATCTGTTACAGCTGTATAAGACCCAGGGCCCCTGTTATGTGCACAGCCGACCTGGTTATGAATAGTGGTATCAGTGCATTTCATAACACATGATGGAACCCTGTCAGTACATGGGTAGTCTGCACAGTTGCTGTAGAGCTAGGTACAGTCCACTGGTCATGAGTAACATGGTGTTGTACTAATGTATGGATGTATGTTGCTGGTCCAAGGACACGGTGATGTGTGAGGGCTACATACTACAGTGCGGCATTTACCACTGTGATCTGCACCTGACACATCTGTGATGGCTTTTGAGAGTGTACTGGTCAGTACATGTGAGTGGCCTTCATATACATGGGGACACTAACACCTGGAGCGGTCCATAATGGTCTTATGGCCCACATGTCTCTATCTGAGGTATACAGTGGTAGTGCTATTGTGCACAACTGAGCCTTATGCCAGGTGTTCCTCACTGCACAGATGTCAGTATTCCCCATTGTTGGATCTAGATTGGCAGCTATGATTACAAACGCTACACATCTAGCACTATTTAGCATACACATACAATGCAGTTGTCCTGTAGGTGTCAGGCTGTTTACCTGGTCTCAGGTTCTTCGTCTATGTATGGTACTACATGTGCGAAGTACCCACTCCTGCCAGGACAACACCATGGGTGGTATTAGTGTGCTAGGTTTAGATTGGTACAGCTAAGGTGATGGACAGCAGCAGACGTTGTGTAGAAGACCGATGTCAGACATATGTCGTACAGCATTCATGCTAACAATGATGACTATGGACACACTGTGCCCTTCCCTGTTTAGAATCTGTGTGCATACAAGACAGCCCTTCGCTACTAAGTGTGTGAGCCTGCCCAGTACGCCGTTGTGTAGATGGACACATAGTGCATTCCAGACTGGCGTGTGCTACTAAGTGTGTGAGCATGCCCAGTGACACCTTGTGTCGGTTGTGTGCCTCTGTGTATGGGCATGACCATTGTTATCCTGTATAGCGATAGTGGTCATCCAAGCCATCAGATGGCCATACCCCACTTCAGGATGGATTCCTAAATTTAACACACTGGTTCACAGGTATGTACACTGTAACTGCCAGCATCCATGTTGATGTCTGCATTCCTAGACGGTCATATTGACTGTCTTGAAAGGTGTATTGTCTGTGGCACATCTTGTATCTATGTAGTGTTGTAATAGTGCTCCATAAATAGCCAGTTGTCCTGCTCACACCACTGCCGTGTGTTCATCTCCATCTGCCTTGGGACATTAATATGCTTTTAGACTGATCACACTCCATACAATCCCTATCAGTGTCTTTGCCTTTGCTGATAATGTCACCCACCTAGAAGTATGCCTCTGGGAGAGCTATGATCCAGTAATCCTGGTAGCGCGTTCTGTAACTGTGTAATGCTGCCATATGATAAGGTAGTCAGGTCTATGTTCTAATCCCAGCCCTGCCACGTGTGTGTGTTTCCAGCTGTCTGGGGACAAAATCATGTTTTTAAACAGCTCACTCTCCATACACTCCCTATCAGTGTCTTTGCCTTTGCTGATGATGTCACCCACCTAGAAGTATGCCTCTGGGAGTGGTGCAGTCCAGTAATCTTGGTAGCGCGTTGTATAACTGCGTAATGTTGTAGTGTGATAAGGTAGTTAGGTCTATGTTCTAATCCCATCCCTGCTGTCTGTGTGTATCCAGCTGCCTGCGGACAGAGTAATGTTTTTAGACAGCTCACTCTCCATACAATCCCTATCGGCATCTTTGCCTTTGCTGATAATGTCACCCACCTAGAGGTATGCCTCTGGGAGGGCTGTTATCCAGTAATATCGGTAGCGCATCCTGTAAGTGTGTAATGCTGTAGTGTGATAAGGTAGTCAGGTCTATGTTCTAATCCCAGCCCTGCCGTGTGTGTGTTTCCAGCTGCCTGGGGACAGAGTGATGTTTTTAGACATCTCACTCTCCATACAATCCCTAGCAGCATCTTTGCCTTTGCTGATGATGTCACCCACCTAGAAGTATGCCTCTGGGAATGCTGTGATCCAGTAATCTTGGTAGCGCAGTCTGTAACTGCGTAATGCTGTAGTGTGATAAAGTAGTCAGGTCTATGTTCTAATCCCAGCCCTGCCATGTGTGTGGTTCCAGCTGCCTGGAGACAGAATAATGTTTTGAGACAGCTCACTCTCTGTACACTCCCTATCGGCGTCTTTGCCTTTGCTGATGATGTCACCCACCTAGAAGTATGCCTCTGGGAGTGTTGTGATCCAGTAATCTTGGTAGCGCGTTCTGTTCTTGCATAATGCTGTAGTGTGAAAAGGTAGTCAGGTCTATGTTCTAATCTCAGCCCTGCCATGTGTGTGTTTTCAGCTGCCTGGGGACAGAGTAATGTTTTTAGACAGCTCACTCTCCGTGCACTCCCTATTGGCATCTTTGTTTTTGCTGATGATGTCATCCACCTAGAAGTATGCCTCTGGGAGTGCTATGGTCCAGTAATCTTGGTAGCACGTTCTGTAACTGTGTAATGCTGTAGTGTGATAAAGTAGTCAGGTCTATGTTCTAATCCCAGCCCTGCTGTGTGTGTGTTTCCAGCTGCCTGGGGACAGAGTAATATTTTTAGACAGCTCACTCTCTGTACACTCCCTATCGGCATCTTTGCCTTTGCTGATGATGTCACCCACCTAAAAGTATGCCTCTGGGAGTGCTGTGATCCAGTAATCTCGGTAGTGCATTCTGTTACTGCGTAATGCTGTAGTGTGAATGAATAGAGAAGTAGGTGCTTGACTCCATGGCATGGCAGGTGTGTGTGTTTGACAGTTATACCCTATGTGTTGGTATCTGTGGGTGGCTAACTTCAGGATGTGTTGAGTGTGCTTTGTTGCTTTCCTATATAGTGTCCACAGATCGCATAATCGGACAAGACACTGGGTTGTCAACACATACATTCACCAATAGGTCTGGTGAGTAAATGTCAGCAGCCCTACTCTTACCCTTAATACAGTCTGACCTGTGTGATGCAACGAAACACACTTGCCTTGATAGTAACAACACTACATATTGCAGGTGGCACATGTAGTTTCCTTTCCATTCTTGTCTAATGCTTTGGTGTCATGTGGTCCGCTGTTGTGATATAAATGCAATATCTACGTATGTGTGTGTATATGTATATGTATATGTGTGTGTATGTATGTATATATATATATATATATATATATATATATATATATATATATATATATATATATATATATATATATATATATATGTATATATATATATATATATATATATATATATATATATATATATATATATATAAATATATATGATATATGTAGATATAGATAGCTAGACATAGATATATACATATATGTATGTGGACATTAGCACTATTGAATGTTTGTGCTGGATGATCTGTACGTGATCACCTCAAATGTGTGTATATCTGCCATGGCGTAGTGGAAAAGCACATCGCCTGTGGTATGCAGGATCCCGGGTTCTAGTCGTGTTGACACTGGTTATTTTGTTGCTGGGAAGACCAAGGGACATTGAATACGGTGATAGTAAGGTACCTTTAACCAGTTGTGTACGGATCTGAGTGACAGTAAACAGTGGTTATTAATTTGGAGGTTTGGTATGGGTCATATAACTATGCATTAGAAGACTATACTATGCAGATGAGGTTGACAATAGTGAATCCTGTTTATCCCCAGGGTGTGATGCAGATCCCAGGAGTGTATGTGTGTAGATAGCCAGGTGCAGGGCTCGAATATAGATGAAAGCATGGGAGGGGGGTCAGGCATACTGTACGTACACTGGAGACCTGTGCCTCGGGATTGCTCCTGCCTTAGCACGCCTAAGCTAGGGGTGTGTCTATACCTGCCTGGTGACACTGGGAGGGACAAAAGCAGTAGTGGGGTAGTCAAGGTGAACAGGCTGCACAAACAGGTGAGGATCAGCACAATCAGCAGATTACATGGCCAGCCCGCACCAGAACACTATGGTAATGTGAGCAAGCACCATACACACAGGTTTCTTCCACACTCTACACCACTAGTGTATACATGCGGGGACATTTCACAACACAGTCCAACCAAATGAGAAGGGCTGCAGCAGGCAACATAGACCAACATGTGCAGGAGGCTGAGGGTGGTGAGGATGTGTATGCTGCCGAACAACCCTTAGTGGGGTGACATAAGACTTTACAGACCCAGGGTGACTTACCAGGGGCTACATGAGCTGGGGATAGTGGAGCGCTATGGGGTGGACAGAGACTTCCTACAGCAGCTTGTTGACCTGTGCTGGCCACACCTGACACATCGAACAGGCCGAGGGAAACCCATCACAGTGGATACCATGGTATGTGTTGGCCTAGGTATACTAGCCACAGGTACCTTCCAAAGCACAACTGGGGATATCATGGGGATCTCACAGGCATCTGCATCCAGAGTATTGCACCAGTTCACAGATGCCATGTCAACACATGCAAGTGAGCACGTACATGTCCTCAACACACGTGATTTGTAGACCAGCAATATGCATCTCTTCCACCACATGGCTGACTACCCTGGGGTACTGTGTGCTATAGCCTGTATGCACGATGCATCAAAGCACCACCCGTGAGTGGGGTAGGGCCTACATTAACTGCAGGGCATACCCTCCAACAGCCAGGCCATATCGATGGCCAGGGCATTAAACTGAATGTGTGTGCTGTCTGCCCTGGAAGCTATGATGATTCCAATATATGGCATCTGATGTAGCTGTACCTCACCTTTGCCAATATGGACATCCCCTACAGTCTCCTTGTGGGGGATGCTAGGTAACCACTGGAGTCGTGGCTGATGACACCCATCAGCAATGCACACACACCTGAACAATCACACCATAATGAGGCAGATGCACAGGCAAGACATATAATTGAGCATGTGTTTGGGATGCTCAGGTCACGGTTCTGGTATCTGGACACATCCGGTGGAGCCCTGCAGTATTCACTAGCTACATGCACACAAATTGTTATGGTATTTGCTATGCTACACAATCTGATCCTGCAGTAACAGTTACAGCAGGAACAGCATGGGGCAGGGCCACTTGGCCCACCACCAATGCCAAGGCCTGTACAGGCACAGTGTGACTTGGAGGAGGAACTACCTGAGCTGGGCCCAATAGGCGAAAGGGCAATGCACAGTATGACCTGCCCTTGGCAAAGAGGCAATACAGGACATATGCACTGACACAGTAGGTACCCAGGGATTTTACCCTCTCTGACTCGAACACAGTACAATGGATGCCAAACATGACACTACCTGTGCTCAGCCATGTATAGGAAGTGCACTGTGTGCATCCGACATAGGCAGCCCTCCAGCACCGTCCTCAGGTCCGGAACACCCCCAAGATAAGTCAATCGACCTAACAATTGGCAGTTGTATTAGAATGTGTATTTACCCGTTGCTATGGTATGGATGTGAGCATACAAGAGAATTTGGTGGCCGACTGTTAGGGCAGCAGACAGTACACGTCCATAGTGGCACCATGACATCTGTAGCACATACTGGGGTCACAATACTAGCCAGTAGTACACAGGGTGTCCTAACCCACTGCAGGTTATGGGCTGAACATCATGTGTATCCATACAGCCCACACAAGTTCCATACAGCTGGACAGGTGTAGACCAATACAGACAAATGATATACAATGGCCTTTGAATATGCCCAATGAATGACCCCAACCCCCACAGAAACACACAGACTACAGCAGGCCAGGCAGTTGGATGTAGGTTGCGAAGGCTAGGATGTCCAACACCACTATGCTGGTAATTAAAGCTAGGATCTGACGTACACTGGTATGCCTCCAACCAGCAATTTAGGTAGGTCCACACACTGACATGGAGTACCTGGCATACAAGTACAGTAGTGGCAAATGTGTACAACTGTCAGCTGTGCCCCCCTTCCAACGTACACATGTGAAAGTCATGTGCGCCACCCCCGGTGCTGTGTAGGACTGTGGATGTGGTTGGATGTCCCCCCACGCTGTGCAGAAATGTAGCAACTGTCAATGCCACATGACCATTAGCTACCCTGCAGACACAGCATGCCACCTGTCAGTGTAGAATGCAGGGGTCAGCACCACAGTACTGACTATCTGGACATGTGACACATGCGATCCAGTTGACCATACTTGGCATGCTCAAAGACATGACGGTATGATGGTAATGTCAGTCGACAACATGTGTGACAGTCATACTGGGCATGCTCACACACTGAAACACAGGACGGCCAGGTCTGCAAACACCAGTGGTCTGGACATATCTGCCAGTGCATTGCTATACTGCTGGATGACTGTGCTGTATGGTATGTGTGTGGTCTATTGTCTGTACATATGCCATGGTGTATTGGTAATTCACATGAGCTGTGTGCGCAGGGTATTGCTACCAACATGTGCAAAGGACATTTCTTTGTTTGCGGACAGAATGACACCTTTGGATATGGAGTGGGTAAGGCAGATTCTAGCAGGTGGGAGCGGTTGTGCATGGGTTTGCATGGTGTTAAGCACTGCTGACCTCTGATTACAGCTCCTTATACTCGTTTAGACTCCACATTTTTTTAACAGTGCACTACTGGCATACTGGTAGACAAACACGCTTACACCCGCTTACTCACCGACATTTGTGCTTACATTTGTCACTCATGCTGGGTGTGTGCGATCCCTTGTGATGCGTATTACATCAGACTACATGATTACAGTATCGGGTATGTCTAACCATTAGGCGATGGCAGGCATTCGACTGTACGGACTCGGCGGCCTGTCCAGTGACATAATCATATTATATGCGTGTTCCTCATACAAGCTGCTCCTATTTGGCTGCTACATGGGAACAGATACTCTGCAATGCTGACATGTGAATGTTATTTGGTTAACGCAGCTCTCTGCCGGGTCATGCTACCGCATACCTGATGTAGGTTTTCCACCTTTTAGATTGGATGACGGGAGACTGTAGGAGTAACACCTTTCCCACTTTGCATGGGACAGTCCCTCATTAGGCATATGTGTCATGTGACAATACTCTAGCCATTGCAACTGTCCTGATTAGAGGACATTCTTATATTCTACATGTCTGTAATAGTTGCATGTAACGGTTCTTGTATACATGACATGTCGATATGTTATGTGAAGTAGCATAAGCAACTTGACTGCTGCTAGACTAAGCTTTGATTTGTGCTAATATGTATATTTCTGTACTATGCATGGCTGTAGGTATGTTCTGCCCTGGTACGTCTGACATTTCTTGAGAGCAGGTCCCACTTTGGCCATTCGGAATGGTGGCAGCCCTATTGGACCTATATGTAGAGCTATCACATTTGGCAAGGCAACACATACCCACAGCCAGTAGTAAACTGACTACTTCACCTGTTTGCATACATTAAGGTTATTCTTGTAGCATTATAGTTGCTAATAATGTTTCCTATAACATGTAGCTGTTTCTGATACAACAAAATCATTTTATGACACCACTACACACAATATATGACCTCCTTTCCCGAACTCACAGGCCATGTGCCATAACATTCATTTTGCAGGACACAACTGCCAGAGTGGTGTGTCCCTCACAAAGGTGAACAGGTGGTAATCCACATCGATTATGCTATCATCTACCTAAGGTGGTCAGCAAAATATGCACTTTCCGTCACTAGCAGACCTCACATACCAATGGGGGAGAATGAACACTGTATCAGGGGCACTGCATAACACCCTGAGGGACACATTTAGATGATTGGTTCTATTAATCAGACACATTGACAGTCACAGAGCATATGCATTCATTCACGTTTGTCGAGGTACATGCTGTTTATGACTCATACATGTTGTCATCAGTCATTACCTGTATTCCGCCACCTGTCCACCTAATATCACTAGTTCTGGAAATGTTTAGTTGTTACATTCTGATTCATAAATATGGACGTCCATGCTAATCAGGTACACGGCACTGATATAGTCCCTATGTGTTCCCCCAATGGGTTACAGACTATCCAGTAGATGTGCTCTTCAGGTTTGGAAGGTATAGGCATCTGCTATGCCCACATAGGAATATTAATGACTTCCACTGGGCAGGCCTACTACATCTCTGCCAACCAGCACCTGCACACTTAAGCCCATTACTGCATACCCATGATTCACCTACCTGGCACCCCTCTACAGCTTTGTTTGTGTCTTTCAGCCTTTCCCGGTTAGGGGACACCACAGCGGAACTCGGCACCCTTCTACAGCACTCATGACAAATACTAACTGAGAGCGCAGCTGGGGTATAAGCACACTCCTACACATTGCCCACTCGGGACACATGTCGTACGTTTTGTCAACCCATGTGTTATTACACTTGCACAACCTACTGATGTCACCCACCTAGAAGTATGCCTCTGGGAGTGGTGCAGTCCAGTAATCTTGGTAGCGCGTTGTATAACTGCGTAATGTTGTAGTGTGATAAGGTAGTCAGGTCTATGTTCTAATCCCATCCCTGCTGTCTGTGTGTATCCAGCTGCCTGCGGACAGAGTAATGCTTTTAGACAGCTCACTCTCCGTACAATCCCTATCGGCATCTTTGCCTTTGCTGATAATGTCACCCACCTAGAGGTATGCCTCTGGGAGGGCTGTTATCCAGTAATATCGGTAGCGCATCCTGTAAGTGCGTAATGCTGTAGTGTGATAAGGTAGTCAGGTCTATGTTCTAATCCCAGCCCTGCCGTGTGTGTGTTTCCAGCTGCCTGGGGACAGAGTGATGTTTTTAGACATCTCACTCTCCATACAATCCCTAGCGGCATCTTTGCCTTTGCTGATGATGTCACCCACCTAGAAGTATGCCTCTGGGAATGCTGTGATCCAGTAATCTTGGTAGCGCAGTCTGTAACTGCGTAATGCTGTAGTGTGATAAGGTAGTCAGGTCTATGTTCTAATCCCAGCCCTGCCGTGTGTGTGGTTCTAGCTGCCTGGAGACAGAATAATGTTTTGAGACAGCTCACTCTCTGTACACTCCCTATCGGCGTCTTTGCCTTTGCTGATGATGTCACCCACCTAGAAGTATGCCTCTGGGAGTGCTGTGATCCAGTAATCTCGGTAGCGCGTTCTGTTCTTGCATAATGCTGTAGTGTGAAAAGGTAGTCAGGTCTATGTTCTAATCTCAGCCCTGCCATGTGTGTGCTTTCAGCTGCCTGGGGACATGGGGACAGAGTAATGTTTTTAGACAGCTCACTCTCCGTACACTCCCTATCGGCATCTTTGTTTTTGCTGATGATGTCATCCACCTAGAAGTATGCCTCTGGGAGTGCTATGGTCCAGTAATCCTGGTAGCACGTTCTGTAACTGTGTAATGCTGTAGTGTGATAAAGTAGTCAGGTCTATGTTCTAATCCCAGCCCTGCTGTGTGTGTGTTTCCAGCTGCCTGGGGACAGAGTAATATTTTTAGACAGCTCACTCTCTGTACACTCCCTATCGGCATCTTTGCCTTTGCTGATGATGTCACCCACCTAAAAGTATGCCTCTGGGAGTGCTGTGATCCAGTAATCTCGGTAGTGCATTCTGTTACTGCGTAATGCTGTAGTGTGAAAGAATAGAGAAGTAGGTGCTTGACTCCATGGCATGGCAGGTGTGTGTGTTTGACAGTTATACCCTATGTGTTGGTATCTGTGGGTGGCTAACTTCAGGATGTGTTGAGTGTGCTTTGTTGCTTTCCTATATAGTGTCCACAGATCGCATAATCGGACAAGACACTGTGTTGTCAACACATACATTCACCAATAGGTCTGGTGAGTAAATGTCAGCAGCCATACTCTTACCCTTAATACAGTCTGACCCGTGTGACGCAACGAAACACACTTGCCTTGATAGTAACAACACTACATAATGCAGGTGGCACATGTAGTTTCCTTTCCATTCTTGTATAATGCTTTGGTGTCATGTGGTCCGCTGTTGTGATATAAATGCAATATCTACGTATGTGTGTGTATATGTATATGTATATGTGTGTGTATGTATGTATATATATATATATATATATTTATATATATATATATATATATATATATATATATATATATATATATATATATATATATATATATGATATATGTAGATATAGATAGCTAGACATAGATATATACATATATGTATGTGGACATTAGCACTATTGAATGTTTGTGCTGGATGATCTGTACGTGATCACCTCAAATGTGTGTATATCTGCCATGGCGTAGTGGAAAAGCACATCGTCTGTGGTATGCAGGATCCCGGGTTCTAGTCGTGTTGACACTGGTTATATTGTTGCTGGGAAGACCAAGGGACATTGAATATGGTGATAGTAAGGCACCTTTAACCAGTTGTGTACAGATCTGAGTGACAGTAAACAGTGGTTATTAATTTGGAGGTTTGGTATGGGTCATATAACTATGCATTAGAAGACTATACTATGCAGATGAGGTTGACAATAGTGAATCCTGTTTATCCCCAGGGTGTGATGCAGATCCCAGGAGTGTATGTGTGTAGATAGCCAGGTGCAGGGCTCGAATATAGATGAAAGCATGGGAGGGGGGTCAGGCATACTGTACGTACATTGGAGACCTGTGCCTCGGGATTGCTCCTGCCTTAGCACGCCTAAGCTAGGGGTGTGTCTATACCTGCCTGGTGACACTGGGAGGGACAAAAGCAGTAGTGGGGTAGTCAAGGTGAACAGGCTGCACAAACAGGTGATGATCAGCACAATCAGCAGATTACATGGCCAGCCCGCACCAGAACACTATGGTAATGTGAGCAAGCACCATACACACAGGTTTCTTCCACACTCTACACCACTAGTGTATACATGCGGGGACATTTCACAACACAGTCCAACCAAATGAGAAGGGCTGCAGCAGGCAACATAGACCAACATGTGCAGGAGGCTGAGGGTGGTGAGGATGTGTATGCTGCCGAACAACCCTTAGTGGGGTGACATAAGACTTTACAGACCCAGGGTGACTTACCAGGGGCTACATGAGCTGGGGATAGTGGAGCGCTATGGGGTGGACAGAGACTTCCTACAGCAGCTTGTTGACCTGTGCTGGCCACACCTGACACATCGAACAGGCCGAGGGAAACCCATCACAGTGGATACCATGGTATGTGTTGGCCTTGGTATACTAGCCACAGGTACCTTCCAAAGCACAACTGGGGATATCATGGGGATCTCACAGGCATCTGCATCCAGAGTATTGCACCAGTTCACAGATGCCATGTCAACACATGCAAGTGAGCACGTACATGTCCTCAACACACGTGATTTGTAGACCAGCAATATGCATCTCTTCCACCACATGGCTGACTACCCTGGGGTACTGTGTGCTATAGCCTGTATGCACGTATGCATCAAAGCACCACCCGGTGAGTGGGGTAGGGCCTACATTAACTGCAGGGGCATACCCTCCAACAGCTAGGCCATATGCGATGGCCAGGGCATTAAACTGAATGTGTGTGCTGTCTGCCCTGGAAGCTATGATGATTCCAATATATGGCATCTGATGCAGCTGTACCTCACCTTTGCCAATATGGACATCCCCTACAGTCTCCATGTGGGGGATGCTAGGTAACCACTGGAGTTGTGGCTGATGACACCCATCAGCAATGCACACACACCTGAACAATCACACCATAATGAGGCAGATGCACAGGCAAGACATATAATTGAGCATGTGTTTGGGATGCTCAGGTCACGGTTCTGGTATCTGGACACATCCGGTGGAGCCCTGCAGTATTCACTAGCTACATGCACACAAATTGTTATGGTATTTGCTATGCTACACAATCTGATCCTGCAGTAACAGTTACAGCAGGAACAGCATGGGGCAGGGCCACTTGGCCCACCACCAATGCCAAGGCCTGTACAGGCACAGTGTGACTTGGAGGAGGAACTACCTGAGCTGGGCCCAATAGGCGAAAGGGCCATGCACAGTATGACCTGCCCTTGGCAAAGAGGCAATACAGGACATATGCACTGACACAGTAGGTACCCAGGGATTTCACCCTCTCTGACTCGCACACAGTACAATGGATGCCAAACATGACACTACCTGTGCTCAGCCATGTATAGGAAGTGCACTGTGTGCATCCGACATAGGCAGCCCTCCAGCACCATCCTCAGGTCTGGAACACCCCCAAGATAAGTCAATCGACCTAACAATTGGCAGTTGTATTAGAATGTGTATTTACCCGTTGCTATGGTATGGATGTGAGCATACAAGAGAATTTGGTGGCCGACTGTTAGGGCAGCAGACAGTACACGTCCATAGTGGCACCATGACATCTGTAGCACATACTGGGGTCACAATACTAGCCAGTAGTACACAGGGTGTCCTAACCCACTGCAGGTTATGGGCTGAACATCATGTGTATCCATACAGCCCACACAAGTTCCATACAGCTGGACAGGTGTAGACCAATACAGACAAATGATATGCAATGGCCTTTGAATATGCCCAATGAATGACCCCAACCCCCACAGAAACACACAGACTACAGCAGGCCAGGCAGTTGGATGTAGGTTGCGAAGGCTAGGATGTCCAACACCACTATGCTGGTAATTAAAGCTAGGATCTGACGTACACTGGTATACCTCCAACCAGCAATTTAGGTAGGTCCACACACTGACATGGAGTACCTGGCATACAAGTACAGTAGTGGCAAATGTGTACAACTGTCAGCTGTGCCCCCCTTCCAACGTACACATGTGAAAGTCATGTGCGCCACCCCCGGTGCTGGGTAGGACTGTGGATGTGGTTGGATGTCCCCCCACGCTGAGCAGAAATGTAGCAACTGTCAATGCCACATGACCATTAGCTACCCTGCAGACACAGCATGCCACCTGTCAGTGTAGAATGCAGGGGTCAGCACCACAGTACTGACTATCTGGACATGTGACACATGCGATCCAGTTGACCATACTTGGCATGCTCAAAGACATGACGGTATGATGGTAATGTCAGTCGACAACATGTGTGACAGTCATACTGGGCATGCTCACACACTGAAACACAGGACGGCCAGGTCTGCAAACACCAGTGGTCCGGACATATCTACCAGTGCATTGCTATACTGCTGGATGACTGTGCTGTATGGTATGTGTGTGGTCTATTGTCTGTACATATGCCATGGTGTATTGGTAATTCACATGAGCTGTGTGCGCAGGGTATTGCTACCAACATGTGCAAAGGACGTTTCTTTGTTTGGGGACAGAATGATGCCTTTGGATATGGAGTGGGTAAGGCAGATTCTAGCAGGTGGGAGCGGTTGTGCGTGGGTTTGCATGGTGTTAAGCACTGCTGACCTCTGATTACAGCTCCTTATACTCGTTTAGACTCCACATTTTTTTAACAGTGCACTACTGGCATACTGGTAGACAAACACGCTTACACCCGCTTACTCACCGACATTTGTGCTTACATTTGTCACTCATGCTGGGTGTGTGCGATCCCTTGTGATGCGTATTACATCAGACTAGATGATTACAGTATCGGGTATGTCTAACCATTAGGCGATGGCAGGCATTCGACTGTACGGACTCGGCGGCCTGTCCAGTGACATAATCATATTATATGCGTGTTCCTCATACAATCTGCTCCTATTTGGCTGCTACATGGGAACAGATACTCTGCAATGCTGACATGTGAATGTTATTTGGTTAACGCAGCTCTCTGCCGGGTCATGCTACCGCATACCTGATGTAGGTTTTCCACCTTTTAGATTGGATGACGGGAGACTGTAGGAGTAACACCTTTCCCACTTTGCATGGGACAGTCCCTCATTAGGCATATGTGTCATGTGACAATACTCTAGCCATTGCAACTGTCCTGATTAGAGGACATTCTTATATTCTACATGTCTGTAATAGTTGCATGTAACGGTTCTATATACATGACATGTCGATATGTTATGTGAAGTAGCATAAGCAACTTGACTGCTGCTAGACTAAGCTTTGATTTGTGCTAATATGTATATTTCTGTACTATGCATGGCTGTAGGTATGTTCTGCCCTGGTACGTCTGACATTTCTTGAGAGCAGGTCCCACTTTGGCCATTCGGAATGGTGGCAGCCCTATTGGACCTATATGTAGAGCTATCACATTTGGCAAGGCAACACATACCCACAGCCAGTAGTAAACTGACTACTTCACCTGTTTGCATACATTAAGGTTATTCTTGTAGCATTATAGTTGCTAATAATGTTTCCTATAACATGTAGCTGTTTCTGATACAACAAAATCATTTTATGACACCACTACACACAATATATGACCTCCTTTCCCGAACTCACAGGCCATGTGCCATAACATTCATTTTGCAGGACACAACTGCCAGAGTGATGTGTCCCTCACAAAGGTGAACAGGTGGTAATCGACATCGATTATGCTATCATCTACCTAAGGTGGTCAGCGAAATATGCACTTTCCGTCACTAGCAGACCTCACATACCAATGGGGGAGAATGAACACTGTATCAGGGGCACTGCATAACACCCTGAGGGACACATTTAGATGATTGGTTCTATTAATCAGACACATTGACAGTCACAGAGCATATGCATTCATTCACGTTTGTCGAGGTACATGCTGTTTATGACTCATACATGTTGTCATCAGTCATTACCTGTATTCCACCACCTGTCCACCTAATATCACTAGTTCTGGAAATGTTTAGTTAGGACTGTGTTACATTCCGATTCATAAATGTGGACGTCCATGCTAATCAGGTACACGGCACTGATATAGTCCCTATGTGTTCCCCCAATGGGTTACAGACTAACCAGTAGATGTGCTCTTCAGGTTTGGAAGGTATAGGCGTCTGCTATGCCCACATAGGAATATTAATGACTTCCACTGGGCAGGCCTACTACATCTCTGCCAACCAGCACCTGCACACTTAAGCCCATTACTGCATACCCATGATTCACCTACCTGGCACCCCTCTACAGCTTTGTTTGTGTCTTTCGGCCTTTCCCGGTTAGGGGTCACCACAGCGGAACTCGGCACCCTTCTACAGCACTCATGACAAATACTTACTGAGAGCGCAGTTGGGGTATGAGCACACTCCTACACATTGCCCACTCGGGACACATGTTGTACGTTTTGTCAACCCATGTGTTATTACACTTGCACAACCTACTGTTCCATGTACACCTGCATCCTGCTCGCATCGATGACCAGGAGTTCACATGTAGAGTGAATTTTTGGTGTCCCGCAAGGGACACTGTTATCCATGTTTAAAGTGTAGACCTTGCAGATCTCTCCCACTGGTACTTTCCTGCCGGTGTTTTGGACAGCAGCAGTGTATTTATCTTTGTTGCCTGTCTGTATGTCTGACCGGCCTAGCTGGGTGGTGTGGGAGGTAAACATTTGTTTATTGGACCTCCCAGTAACATATGCCCGGTCTGAACATATGTTACCCGTAATTGCTGTAAAGTAACCTAGTTATGTACATGTGTATATCTACAATGACATATATATTTGTTTTGTGTGTATGTGTATATATCAATAACTGTTGTATGTGTGTGTGTGTGTATCTTTGTGTGTGTGTGTGTATATATATATATATATATATATATATATATATATATATATATATATATATATATATATATATATATATATATATATATATTTGTGCGTGTGTGTGTATATATATATATATATATATATATATATATATATATATATATATGTATATATATATATATATAGATATAAGATATAGATATATATATACATCTGTGTGTCCGTTAACCAATACATTTCCCGGACATACCCACTTACACATGCGTATTGGGTTTTATCTCTGCTTCAACAGCATACTATTGCCTTAGTCATTATGACACCGACACTTCACTCCGGTTAACTTGTAATCTGTATACAGCATGTTATACAGCGGACAGATGTCGCACTTTTTTCATGTCTGGAGTACCGCTGATAAGTGTGATGTGATACAGTGTCATTTGACCTATTTCCCATCTGCACAGCCTATTATTCCTGCTACTGTATTTGTTTCTGTGCACATTCATATTATTTATGTTAATAAATAGAGTGCTTGTGTTACAGAGAATGTATGTCAGCATATTGATGTCTGCATGTAGTTGTGTCTTTTAGCTTTTCCCGGGGTCTCCACAGCAGTACTCCGGTCCGCTAATGGTTGGCAGATAGGTTTTATATGCCGAGATGCCAGCCCTGATGCACAACCTCCAACGACGGTACACCCATACACGCATGTCTCCACGCAGAAGACGCTCTAGCTGGGAATCGCACCTACGTACTAGCTGACCTACACAGGCCGCTCCATTGCAACCGGCGCAACCAACCCTAGCACTCCTGTGTCCATAATCACATAGCCATAGTTTCTCCAGCCCACCTGTGTTGAGTTTCCACGTGTAACAGCTATTATCCACCTGATATCGCAGCCATGACACACCTTTACACATTGCCCTCTCCAGAACGTTGGGGCCCTACACACATTTTGTACCACCTCATGTATTCACAGGGTCTCCCTCCATTTATAATTGCACATACATGCCTTTTCTGGTGTTATGGATTACGAACTATTTGCGGGTTACAAGTGTAGGTGGTCACAGCATGAACTACATTCCGTCTGTGTATAATGTTGACGTAGCACTTCAACGATATTATGGCCACTGGCATAACCCTGCCTCTGGTGTGAATAGCGGTGCTCTACTCACTCTTGTGCAGCTTTATCTGACATATGCTGCGAGCACTTTATAATACCTTAGTTGCTCTAGATTCCCTTCACAACCCTTATGTATGCTTTCGTCTTTCGGTGTTCATTATATATATATATATATATATATATATATATATATATATATATATATATATATAAAATTGCATATTTCTTTTATGTCTGTGGATATTTATCTATACACACATCTATCTATCTATCTATATAAATATATATATATATATATATATATATATATATATATATATATATATATATAAGTTACATCTGTACAAAACAACATACATTTGCTATGCTAAAAGCTGCTTACACCCACGCAGGCGTACTTGCATCTCCTTATTGTGAGTTACATATGTTTACTGCCACTTCTTTGTGTTTACATGTGCCTTATTCCTTATGACAGTACCACTTTGATTGATGGAATCCGGTTAACGGCCCCATGCGAAACACACGTTCACCTTTACATGTTTAAATGTTGGCTTTACATCATAGAGGCATTCATTACACAAAAAATTGATATGTGCTATAGTCGTATTTGAACCGGGAATGCCTTTACGTTAGGCGGATGCTCTAACCACTAGACTATTGGTGTTTTGCCTCATTTATATGTATAACCATAGATCATAGCTACCCTAACATACGCCTCACTGCTTCACTTACACAGCAGGCATCCATTCTCATGCTGGGAAAACCACAGTACTACACTTGCGACATTCCCTATTCCCTGCTGCTCTGGACCCGTGCTGCATGTTTACTCACTCCAAGGATATTCAGAACTCCAACACTTATAGTCCTGGCACATACGTGTGTTTGATTGTCAGGATGTTCATGTGCTGGTCTGGGTTTAGGCTTGTCCAACTGGTGACTGGAACTGCCCTGTACCTGTTCAAATGTCAGATGTAGCACATGGACAGAGTTGGTCCCGATTTTAACATTCTATCTGTTTTTACAGAAGCAGGGGTTTGGGCACCTCTGACCACTTTATTAGGTTGGCACTACATAATATAGGGTGGGAGGTGGTTCCATTACATGATACAGGGTGGGGGGGGGGTTCCACTGGTTTTCCTTCACATTTAACTATTTCATTCATTAATATATATGATGAATATTATTCTGGACATCACTTATGAATTCACTACAGGTATGCAATAGTCCTGTCAACAAATGTGACAGTTGGTTAGTGGACATATGTGTATGGACCTCTGTGATACTTGGGGACTAATTTCAACAGGGACAAGGCAATGACAAATCAGGGACAATCACAGACACTTCTACAATATTAGTACTATTAACTTGGAACGTATTGACAGATTCGGAGACATATGTATTACTACTTATTTTCTGCAGTTAAATGTGTCTATTACTCTTAATTCTTGTCATTAATCATTCTCATTCAACACCTTTCCTGCAAAGGTCACTGGCTTTGTGAGTGATTAAGAGGCTGACCAGTTATTGTGCGAATACTCTGACCATTGGTAGGGTTGCCACATTTTCATATGTACAGGATGGGATATATTCTGGAGTCACCAGATTGTTTAGGCCAACACATACCCACGGTCAGTGCAGGGTTTAGAACATTCAATATTTTCCTAGCTGAGAGCCTATTCCTTTAGCACTTTAGTTGCTTATTCTGTTTCTTGTACGAATTACGTATTTTATATCCAGACATGACTGCTTTAGGCAACTGTTACATGAAGTATGGTACATAGTTATTTCCTACAATCACAGGACATTTGTCATTGTATCATTCTTGGTCAGGACACACCTACCCAAACAGTGACTGTCCCTCACACAGTGGGTCAGGAGGTACCCTGTTTACGTCAGTGCCTTAATCACCCTATTTCCAAGTGCCACTATGTGAATGTGTACAATATATTCTCTCGATTATTCATGTGGGGAGATGTGCATCACGGGCAGGTGTTTGATCCTGGGTAGTAGGTTCTGCATGACCGTCTAGGGCTGAACAGACTCGTACACCACTACCGCACATTCAACTTGTGTCAAGATGTCTACAGGACTGGACATCGTGTTGTGATATCCAGTCTGATGTTTACACAGATTACTTATCCCATGAGGGATATCCAAAAATTGAACAAGACCAATACCGTCCATTCTTTTGGATTTACGAAAATGTGTTAGGGTTTTACATGCAAGGGATACATAGTTTGCAATCCTGATACTGCCTAGGGTGACACTGCCTACTACATATGAGTAGTGGTCACTATGTGTAGATATGGCTGCACCAAGCTAGTAGGCCGAATATGGCTGGATTTGGTGGACATTCAGGTATGGGGGTGGGTTGTGTGCTGTGGAGGGGATGATGGGTATTCAATTATGCATCCAGGTGTGTTGCATTTGGATGGGCCAGTTCCATCCAGACCATTCTGTGGGTATGTGCCGGTGATGTTTCTGTACATGTGTATTGCACAATTTAATATTCATATGTTTGTGTGATTGTGTTCTACAGTATGGCCTGTCAGGGTGTATTGCAGATGTGTATACTTGCTCTTTGTCTTCCTTACTGATTCACCCGCTGCTCCCTCATACACCTCCAGTTCACCTATTCTGCATCCAACACAGTCTCGCCTTTGTGGATTATACCATTACCCATCCCCCACACACACATATTCCTGACACTCCATCCATCACTTCTTTGGTTTGATGGTCCATGACACGGTCAAGGGAACACATTGCATACACTACATATGTCAGGTACCTGTATGGTTGTGTGGATTACCCTGGCATGTTTCACCTTCCACATGCTGTACATCACGCACATAGGTACACGCCCATACTTAACTTTCATGACATGGTTGGTACACCCAGGTAATACCCGTTCAACTGTGACACATCCTGACAAGTACGGCTTGGACCGCATATGGGCAGATTTTGGCCGACTGCTCTGACCATTGGTAGGGTGCCACCTTTTCATATGTCCAGGATGGGATATATTCCGGACACAAATCTAATTTTACAGGACAACACATACCCACGGTCAGTACTACGGATAATACTTTTCCTTTCTGCCTACATGTTAGCTTATTGTTGTAGCAGTTTATATGCTCCTTCTGTTTCGTTTTCTTGCTTATTCTATTTCTTGTCACATGTGGTATGTTACATACGGACATACCTATTGTATGTGACTATTACTTGCGATGTGGGATATAATTCTGTCATACGGTCGCTGGATATTCACATTTATCATGGTTTTGGTATGGACACATCTGGCCAGCTGTGTACTATCCCTCACAATGTGGGACAGCTGGTAACCCTGACCATTGGGCTAGACGTAGCTATTGGCGGCGCGCTAACATGATGCATTTCACTTCCACTTGGTATAACTATCTACACTGCATTAGAATACGGGCACATGGTTTTCAATGTCATTTGTTCGAGGGATGGAGACTCGATATTCCCTACCGTGCATTTGTGTTTGCTTCTTAATTTTGTGTTCACAAGAACTGTCTTGCATGCTTTGCATACGTTTCAGTATCCACGGACACTGACAGGTGTGATTACTATTGCAGGCAAATTGTTATATTCAAGCATTTTAGGTTGCACGTCGACAGCTGACATTTCCACGCCTCCGTGCGGCACTTCGACACGCCCTATGCACTCGCGCTCGTTTCCTATGCACGTGGCTGTGGCGGCAGCGCGCCTTCATTAATATGCATTTGGCGCTACTGCGCCATCTACACGTCGCACGGTCGGTGCAAGCCTAACGCCGGCCTTGCGCCGAGCTCCATGAATCCCGGGCTTAGTGTTGTAGGCTGTTGGTGGATTTTTTTGTTGTATTTAAGTATGATTCCCTCTTTTATCATTTTCATATTGTGTGATTTTGATTAGTATTTCTGTTTATGGAAACAGAATTCTACACAACCTGAATAAACAATACCAGCTTGGTATATTGTTATGTTTTACTGAACATAATGATGCCATTTATTTTATGAAATTAGCTCCTTTTGTCATGAATTGTGGGAGTAAAATGTGATTTCAGTTTTAGAAGGAAGGTGATAAGAAGCCTTGAATCCTTAAGTATTGAGGAAATGTGGTGTACTGAACAGATGATTTATTATAGGGCAAATATGAGTATATATCTGTTTCCTCACTATTTGATTGGGTTGCCTTTATAAATTATTACCTGGCACACTTTTAATTTTTTACAATCTTATTTTTTCCATAAAGCATATACAAATGTATCTTTATGGTATAAATATCTTTATGTGCTACATCATAATATGCTTAAAAGACAAAATGCTTATTTTATATAGTTAATAAAAGTATTACTGATTTAAAGACTGATACAGGCTAATAAGGCATTGAGTATATTAAAATCATATATATATATAATGTTAGTATGTACAAATATGTGATATATATATATATATATATATATATATATATATATATATATATATATATATATATTCTATAAGGATTGCCACCATATGGTCAACAAAAACAGATGTTGATATAAAAAACATAAACCACCTGAGCTTGAAAATGGAAAAGCCGATCTTCTATGATGCATATACCTTGAAGCAATCTCGACAGATGCAAACATCAAGTAAAAGAAAAACATAAAAAAAAATCATTACAATAATTTTAACACCCCCACACTACTAATCATATATACTAACTCCAAGATCACACAAAATCGAAGAAAGGATGAGTTCCCCAACCTTAAGAACACATACCAGTCAGCCATCTGTATAGCAGGCCAAATGTGTTTTACTAAACAGATGTCGGCCAGACTCAAACAAATTCACATAACCTATATGTATATATATATATATATATATATATATATATATATATATATATATATATATATATATATATATATATACACACACATACATACACAGATGGTTATAATACTTCTAGTATGGAGGGAGTGGAGGAAGGAGGAACAGGGAAGAATTCATTATGGACAAGTAAACATAGGTAAGATGTTTGAAGTTACTTCTGACCCATTTCCTCAGCTGCTAAGATGCATACATTAGTATGGTTGGTGAGCAGGCAGTTGAAAATTATTTATCAGCTATGCAGGGTGTGGCAGGAGCAGTACCAGGAAAATAGAATGCGAGCTGCAACATGTTTTAATTTAGATATACTAAACTGTTGCCAAAGGGATGTTGTGAGGAGGAATGTTGTTCCATAATTTGCGCATTTTCTAGATCTAATTATTACTGTAGATGGTACAGTCCAGAATTTACTCTTTATTTTCTGGTTCTACATACCATCACACTTCTAAGTCACAATTTTTCGGATTCAGTTCAACTTATGATGCAACAGATGATTTCAACTGAGAAGCTTAATACTCAGTGGCAGCTGGTGACTTCAAATCACAGGGGGGCTGCAGGAGACAGCTGAATGGTGTGGTCAACCAGAAAGGGAGGAGCTATGCAACCATCATTATGAAAGTCCAATCAAGACAAAAATAAGTGTAGAAGAATAAAAATATTTCAATGCATTGGCTGCATGACAGCTTACTTAATATCTAGATGGAAACAAAAGGTTGTGAGGCATGAAAAATAAATTACTTTTTAAATACATTACTGGAATGCCAGTCAAAATCAAGTATAAGAAAAACCAGAAGCACTCAACTCAAACCACTTCTCCTTGCACTGCAGTCCTAATTATAATATATTCAGCTTTATTAAAGTACCAAGTAACATGCTGAAAGTAGAAATCTATGTGATGCCCCCACTTGTAAAAATGTTTATCCAAAAAAGACCTGCTGCCTGACAACTTGTTTCATTGGGAAAACATGATAAAAGTGAAAAATGAAAAGCAAACAAGAAACAAGCTCAAGATACATTGCTTAAAGTATTACTGTACAGGTTATGGACCACACATGATTGGCATTCTGTTTAGTTTATGGTAAAGTCTGTAGAGATGACTGGAAGTCTCCAACAAGTGTAATGAGCTTTTTAAAATAATGGAATCCTGTCCTTTAATACCCAAGGCTTATACATTATCTAGTCAAGTATTCTCTGCATGGCAACAACAGAAAGGCTTTCAATGTTGGCAATTCTTTAATAGGATTTCAGACAAGCTTACCTTATGGTCATTAAAGCATTGCTACTTAAACACAGAGCAACAGGCACTTTGAGTAATAAGCATAAATCAACAGTACAAAAATATGACAGAAACCAGACCATTCTGCAAAATCAAGAACAGATGAAAAGCCACTGTAGTACTTATGCAGTGTGTCCTCCCCATCCAAGGTAGATACAACTACTCCTTGCCTTGCTTGGACACATCCAGGGTCACTACATTGCAACAAGCATGTCACAATTTGAAATCTCTCTGGCTGACTGTGATGGCCCTGACACATTTGTCATACCTCTCAACCTCAAGAGCAAGAAATCTGGACAAAGCCATACACAGAAGTGGGACAAAGGCCCAACAATAAGGACAATTTTTAAATATTGCTCTAATAAACTTAGAAAGATAATAGAATAGGTCTTGCATTAGTATGAATTTTCTGAAGGGTATAAAATCTGAAACTCAAATGTCTGTCATTTTCTAACTTCAGTCTTTAGTGATGTCACTAATTTGCCAAAAACACAATTTTATGAAAATGGACAAAACGTGATGCAAAAATATAAAATAGACACACAATACAGCTGCTACCTGTCAAAGAAGGGACACTTTAATATTAGTACTGCTACCTTGAGCAGCTGACAAAATATAAAAGAATCTACATGCATTTCAAGTAATCTATAACTTTGATTATTACAGTTATTTCTTAATTGTAAACCCTCCATGTTTTCTTCCAAAATTGCTATTGTGGAGGGATTATAAGGGGAAGAGCAACATTTTGA
Source organism: Protopterus annectens (assembly GCF_019279795.1). NCBI lineage: Eukaryota > Metazoa > Chordata > Ceratodontiformes > Protopteridae > Protopterus > Protopterus annectens. Next base: position 1,047,823,681 of record NC_056725.1, on the reverse strand, counting down.
GCCAAAAATTGGGGACAGTTGAGAGGTTGGCTATGCCTAATTCTATAAAGCAATTTATTTGCATGTACCTCTCAACCTGTTAATGCAGTAAATCTGAACAAGGCCAAATATATTGGGGGCACATATAAACAGTACTAAAAATTGCTCTTGTATAAATTGAGACAGTTGATAGAACAACTCTTATTTTAACATGCATTTTTCTGAAGGTTATGAAGTCTGAAACTTGACTTCTGGCAAATCATTTAGGAATTAAAACTGCAAATTTTATGAACAACAAACCAAAAATAAGAAGCAAAAATCTATTCATTCTTTGAAAATCTGGACAGTTGGGAGGTATAGTTCAGCTGGGCCTGTCTGAGTTTGCTGCCCTTCCCCCCCTGACAAAATAATGGTTGAATGGAGCCTCTGCAGCCATTCCAATGAACCATTATACTTGGCTATTTCACTCCATTTACCATAAACACTAATGTGCATACTGCTTTACTTCTATGAGGAGTTGGACTTCATTTGAAAGTTTTATTTTGTATTTTACAGCACAAACACTAAGTCATCTGTTAAACAAAGCAATGCAGTCTCACAATGAAAACTTAGCATTAAAACTTCTCTGCCCTTGAAACTCACATTCATTGAAACAGCATTGAAACCCACATTCAAAGAAAATACATTTTGCCAGTGGCAGATAAAGATTAATTTGGGGCTGTTTTCGAATCATAGGCTCCTTGCATATGAAACATACATGTGCTCTTTGATACACCTTCCTCATTGTACTAAAATTATATTCCTTGTACAATACAGTACACTTGTTACAGGGTGTTTTAAATTTGTTTTGAACATTTTTTCCAGTAAGCAATGAAACAAACCATATGCACCCATAATGGCAAAACTGCCCAGTTGAGAACATTTATCATAAAAGTCTACTCAGACTACAGTCCACCATTATTAGTAAATATACACAATTCTACAGTCCACCATTATTAGTAAATATGCACAATTCCACAGTCCACCATTATCAGTAAATATGCACAATTCTACAGTCCACCTTTATCAGTAAATATGCACAATTCTACAGTCCATTATCAGTAAATATGCACAATCTCTGAAGTCAGTCATCTAAATAATTCCACATTAAAGAAATCTGTAACTAATGAAGCGGTTGCTGCTAGCAATCACCTTTATATTTCATGGTTTCATCAAAAAATAAAGTGTCTGTTGCCCCTCAGGAATAAATTGCCTATATTACATTAAAAAAATGATAAGCTAGTAATAATATTGCAAGAGGAAATGGATAACGAACTCATAGTTAGTATCTTCACCAAGGAGAACATTCTCAGTATGGCAGCATCTACCCTTTGTGGGAGTAGAACCCATAACCTTCTGCATCAAAAGCAAGTACACAGCCTGTTGTGCTATAGTATTCACTAAACTTCTATTCCCCTGCAGCTCTCAGTTCCTTGTAAAATCTACTCAATACTCAACTGCATCTCAACTTCGAAGCTCAAGACAAATGGAAAAAGCCAAAATGTATTGGGGGGGGTCAAAAGCCCAAAAACAGGGACACATTAAACATTGCTTGTATAATCTTGGAAAGTTGCTAGAATAAAATGTTGTGTTGCCACCATATATTTTACTGCCAAGGTCCCTGAGCAAAAAACAGTCAGAGTAACATACCACTACGCCACATCAGCTGCTTTGTAAAAGAGAGGAAGACTGAAACTTAAATGGCTATCATTTAGTGAATTCAGTTCTCACCATAGCTGTCAACCTCTTAGTACAAAACACCTGGACAAACCCAGTAATGAGGGAATACAGCCCTCAAACATATTCAGTGAATTCAGTTCTTGCCATAGCTGTCAACCTTAGCACAAAACGAATACAGTCCCAAAAATAGGGACAAATTTAAAATATTCATCTTATAAACTAAAAAAAGGTTGTGCTACTATGTATTCTGAAGAACATGAAGTTGGAAATTCAAATGCGTCAATTTTACTGCGGACAGAACAAAAACAATTTTCAGCAGAGACGCAGGGATTAAAACTGCAGACACGTCTTTGTAAAATGGCAGGGCACCAGGGCAAATCCACACAAACACAGGCAGGAGATGCAGACTCCACACAGAAGCCACCCCAACCAAGAATCAAACCAGAAAACCTATAGCTGTGAAGGAACAATACTATCACTGCACCATCAATTATGCAAGGAATTACACATTCAGAAACCTGAAGTCTGAAATTCAAATGCCTGTCAATTTTACTGCGGACAGAACAAAAACAATTTTCAGCAGAGATGCAGGGATTAAAACTGCAGACACGTCTTTGTAAAATGGCAGGGCACCAGAGCAAATCCACACAAATACAGGGAGGAGATGCAGACAGAAGCCACCCCAACCAAGAATCAAACCAGAAAACCTATAGCTGTGAGGCAACAATGCACCATCGATTATGCAAGGAATTAAACATTCAGAAACCTGAAGTCTGAAATACAAATGCCTGTCAATTTTACTGCGGACAGAACAAAAACAATTTTCAGCAGAGACGCAGGGATTAAAACTGCAGACACGTCTTTGTAAAATGGCAGGGCACCAGAGCAAATCCACACAAATACAGGGAGGAGATGCAGACAGAAGCCACCCCAACCAAGAATCAAACCAGAAAACCGATAGCTGTGAGACAACAATACTATCACTGCACCATCAATTATGCAAAGAATTAAACATTCAGAAACCTGAAGTCTGAAATTCAAATGCCTGTCAATTTTACTGCGGACAGAACAAAAACAATTTTCAGCAGAGACGCAGGGATTAAAACTGCAGACACATCTTTGTAAAATGGCAGGGCACCAGAGCAAATCCACACAAACACAGACAGGAGATGCAGACTCCACACAGAAGCCACCCCAACCAAGAATCAAACCAGAAAACCTATAACTGTGAGGCAACAATACTACCACCACACCATCAGTTATGCAAGGAATTAAACATTCAGAAACCTGAAGTCTGAAATTCAAATGCCTGTCAATTTTACTGCGGACAGAACAAAACCAATTTTCAGCAGGGATTAAAACTGCAGACACGTCTTTGTAAAATGGCAGGGCACCAGAGCAAATCCACACAAACACATGGAGGAGATGCAGACTCCACACAGAAGCCACCCCAACCAAGAATCAAACCAGAAAACCTATAGCTGTGAGGCAACAATACTACCACTGCACCATCAAATATGCAAGGAATTAAGCATTCAGAAACCCTTAAGTCTGAAATTCAAATGCCTGTCAATTTTATTTAACATTTTTTAATCAGGACAGTCTGACTTGGAACAAATAAACAATTTTCAGCAGAGGCCCAGGAAGAAATAATGCAGACATGTCTTTGTAACATGGGAAGACACAAAAGCAAACCCACACAAACACAGGGAGAAGATACAGACCCCAGAAAGAAGGAACCCCAGCCAAGAATCAAACCCAAGAACCTGCCACTGTGAGGCAACAATGCTACTACTACACCATCAAATATCAAGCATTGCAACAATTACAAACCACAGATATTATGAGGAACAGAGCAGATCGAATATGAGGCAAAAATCTGAAATTTTTGGTGGTGGAAATCAAGTCTTTAACACCTGCATACAGGGTACAGGGTTCAAGCCTGAGGTATTCCCTACCACACCACCATAAGCACCTGGGGCATTTTCACACACACACACTCCAGTAAAGCATAAGCACCATACACACACAAATAAACATTGTAAAGTAAAGGTAAAAAGCACCATACACTTACCTGAATATATCCAGCTAATGTACATCCTTCCCGCGCAATCCTGCAAGACCCGCGAGATCCCATCCCAAGGAAAGCCCGACGAGATCCTAATGCTCCTTCCCGAGTCCTGCTGCTGCTCTTGCAGTCCGAACGCGACCCATAATCCTGGCGAGTCTTGCAGTCCGGACGCGACCCATAATCCTGGCGAGTCTGTGCACTTTAAAAGTGCACAGGCGTCTCCTGTGTCCCCTATGGGGACTGCCGACTGCCTTGAGCATGCGATAGACCGACAGTAGTCGGGACTACTGCGAATTTTCAAAAAATAAATTTTTTTTTTTCTTTCTAGTTTTTATTTTGAGGGGGCTGCAGTCCGGCAGCCCGATGCCACGAGCCGCCCCTGTTAATACTTGATTGCAAGGTTTAATTAAAGGAGCTATTGAGACACTGATGCTAAACAAGCCATTGTTAATTCTTCCAGTAATGATAAGATTATAATGTTTACTTATTAGACAAGGCCAGACTTCCAAAATTCTGACAAAACCTTACATTTTGCAACTATTTAATGGAACCAAAAGTTTTAAGATTGAGAGGACATTAAAGAAAAACGGTCATGTTTTATCTAATGAGATATTATTTCTTGACTTTTTTCACTGAACAGAATTGCATAGCTATTATTGGAGGACATTCATTTTTATAATATTTATCCAAAATACAAACATATTCTACTACTTTTCCATCTATTACTGACAATCTGTTGGGCTGTTACCCATGCAATATATGCAGTTATTGCAAACATGTTTGCAAATCAAAGTTCTTTTCTTCTATTAGTACCCCCAAGCAGTAAGTAATTAATTAGTCACTTGATCACTTGTTCCATGGAATGGATCATTTATTTGGCCATCTGTACCTGCAGTGCTTTTCTTAACACCTTTATTTAATTATCACTTGTGACATAGGTACTTTACATTTATATAAAAGTAATTAAACTGTATTAGCAAGTTAAAATTAACAAACATTATGCTTTATATATATATATATATATATATATATATATATATATATATATATATATATATATATAGCTATGTCTCATATAATGTAAGCATTACATAAATTATTCAGTTTTTGCCTCTTTTTTTAAAACAAGAAATATATTTATTAAACCATCACTTATGACATAAGCAATCATACATTTATATAAATGAAAACAAACCACACCAACATAATCCTAGTTGCAAGCATTTTACATCACAAACCATACTGACAGACTCCCAGTTGCGAACATTATACACCACTTATAATCTACCCAGTCATTGTCAGTCAAACATTACATAACTCACTTAAGTCCTGTCTTCTTTCAAACTTCATTCCACCCCTGTATGTATTGCCCCCACAGTTTCCATTATTACCTGTGTAGTTTGCTCCTACAGTTTTCTAAAGATCTCAATTCCAGTTGTTTTATCTTTGTTACTATATTAACTACTTTTAATAAAGTTGTTTTAGATTTTGATTTCCATTTTCTAGTAATAGCTTTTTTGACAGCCACCATACTTAGAGACAGCCAGGACTTACCATGTCTCGGGAATTACAATTCTGTATCCCAGCTCAGAAAAATCATCTCCCTTGTCACACCACTCTGCCCACCCAGCATTTCTGACAGCGCATCCCACAGGGAATCCTTAAAGTCTGCCACCTCACTGCACTCCCAGAAAAATTTGTTCCCAATTAACTCTTTCTTCCCCACCACTCCTCCAACATTTGCCCTCTACCTGAGGAAAAAATCTTTGAAGTCTTCTTGGGGTATAAAAATGTCTATGTAAACATTTCCATGCAAAAATCCTAAATCTTCTAAATTTTGTTGCATATTTGGGAGACATACATATATCCTCCCATCATTTCTCTGTGAATTGCTAATTTAATCTTTCTTCTCAATCCTTTCTAACCTCCTCTGGCTGATTCTTATAGTTATCATGTAATATTTTGTATGCTCTACTAATTATTCCTTTTTTAATGGAGGCTTCTGTTCTAGATTCTACTAAAAACTCTACCAGTGCTGGTCTTTCATTTAGGACCCCCTTATTTCTTTCACCTTGCCTATACTCTGATATCAATCATATCAAATCACATAGGGTAGTCCAGCTGCCCCTGACAGTAAAGGATTGCATTCATTTGAGTGACATCAGATATAAATGTGACAGAATTGCTTTGTACATAGTTTAATATACTCTTCAGCCCTATTTCATTTTATTCATTTTTGGCATTCTTAGATTCATGGGTCATTCTTTGCTTATTTTTTGCATCATGAACACTTAAATTACAAGGAAACACTATGGACAGTTGAGCTAGGTATTCTTCCACCAGGGCTAAATCATATGGGTATGGGTACATGTCAAAAGTTCATAGGTATATACTAGGCTAACGACCACTAGGGTATTAAAAGTCTAGACATGCATCCCCATGTGACTTACAAATTTGATTTATATTTGATTTATAGTGGGAGATTTACTGACTTCCTGTGTCCATCCAAGATGTAGGATTCAAACCAGGGGTGAATTTCTGATTACCCATCCACTGGTCCAAGTTGAGCTTAAATTGGGATAGGGATAGGGAGAAACTCTGCTTTACCTGGATGGGGAGATGACTGGTTTGCAGCACTGATAACTGACAAAAATTGATTAGCATGCACATTGCCAACAGTGAAATATGCATACTCAAACAAATGAATCACGGGCATAGAACTATGAAAACAATATTTTTTGCAGGGGGCAAGCCGCCCGTACATATAACCCACCAGGTGGTGGCCACCTGCATTACCTGATGCTTATATATACCAGCTCTGGGAATTCACAATAGTGGAGAGAGGACATGTTTCCCACTTACAGTGATCTCACACTGGCACAGTTAACCAGGTGATCTGTCAGCCAAAGACAGTTAAGTGATCAGCTATCAACCAAAGAAGATTATTTTGTAGAAATCCATATAGATATATAGATAACTATATTGATCTCCAACTATGTATATACATATGGAAGAATAATCTTCCATCTAAACAGAAATTAGTAGCTGCAAAATTGATGGACTACTTTCATTCAAAAATGTAAAAATAGATCTACAGATCCACAAAGGATAAAAAAAAAGTTGCAGGTAGACAAGCCCCCACTGCTCCCTCCACACACCCTGCTAATTATATAAATCAACTCTTAGATTGCACTATAGGGAGAAAGGACATATGCCCTAATCCTCAATGTATATCAATCCATTGCTGAAAAAGCTGGTACTTGTTGAATGGCTTATTTATGATCTACTGCACAGGTTTTTCACATGTCAAAGTAAAATCCAACTCAATGTAACATTCTGCACACACACACAAACACACACACACACGTACACACACACACACACACACACACACACACACATATCTATATATATATATATATATATATATATATATATATATATATATATATATATATATATATATATGTTCAAAGCTTCAAAACGTCAATCATATGGTCCCAACCATAAGACTTTCAAAGTTTTGAAACTTTGCTAACCTGATAAGGACCCATATAAATATATATATATATATATATATATATATATATATATATATATATATATATATATATATATATACACACACACACACACACACACACACACACACACACACACACACACACACACACACACAATACTGACAATAAAATCCAGAAGACACCAAGACTACACAAAATTATGTAACTATATTGAATACATACAAAAATACAAGTTATTCCCAGTAATCACATGTAACAATAAAACATACTCTTAGGCTTAATGCATTACAGGAGGGACACAGTGTGTCTTAGCAAATCTTCTGATGTTCTGGCTCCTTAAGGATTTTTTTCCATGCTCTCTATTTACTCTATAGTACCTTCCTTAGAAGCAGAGACAGAATCATGCTCCAGATACAAAATTCCTCTCCGGGAAATGATAATAACTCTCAGCTGGCTGACTTCAGTCATCTTCACTCCAAGCCACCAGCTAGATTCATTAACCAAAAGACCTGTAAAAACCTTGTCTAACTAATACAACAAGGTATCCGTCTTCCTTAAAGGAATATGACTACCAAACAAACTGAACAATAGCCACTAAAACTAAAAAGTAACTATAAACCTTTAGTTAGATCCTAACTTTTCTGATGTAGCTAACACCCAGCAATGTTCTGAGCTAGTCAACAATTAATATTGTTCTATTCTGACCCAAGGGAAATAGCTAATAACCTAGCTGACAAATTTAGTACAAATTTTACTCCTTTCACATTTATAGCTATTCTATAGATTCAATAGTCTCAGCCACCTCCTTCTAATTACCATGGATCAAGTCCTCTCAACTCTCTCAAAAACTAGTGACACTTCATCCATGGGCCCAGATTACATATCAGGTTAGCTTGTTAACTGCACCAACTATGGTCTTTCTAAATCCCTAGTTAACATCTTTAATCTAAGCTTCTCCACAGGTTTTATTTCCGAAGTCTGTATGACAGCCATTATAATGCACATACAAAAGGATGGCCTAACCACAAACCCTTGTGACTATAAATTAATTAATCTCTCCATGCCTCATATATTAAGCTATTGAATGTATTATATGAGACTCTATTAATCTGGACACTGAAAACCTTTTAACCTTGGACTATCATCAATTTGTCTTTGTGAAAGGAAGGTACTGCCTCTTTAACCATATTAATTTCTTTGAAAATGTCACTAAAGCAGTAGATTGCAGTTACAGAACATGTAGCATATGGGGACTTGGCCAAGGTCTTTGCCTCTATTCCCCATGCAGGCATTATTGTTAGTCTTAAAATGTGAATATAAATACTTATGTTGACAGTGGATCTCTAACTTATTGTCTGACAGAACTTATGTGTTTAGAGTTACAAGTGCTACTTCTGGAAGCAAAACAAAGTTGCCAGTAGCATACCTAAGGGCTCAGTGATGGGTCTTCTGGTATTTGGACTCTGTTTCTCAGATCTTCAGGCAACATTCCAAACTTATGTTATATAAGTTTGCAGATGACTGCAAATTAAGTGCTGTTATTTGATTATCCTCTGATTCACAACTGCTCCATTGTGGGTTAGACCATGATAACATTTTATTTTTGGAAAACAGTTTACTCCTCAGCTTCATCCTATTGCATCTCTACCCAGTACCTCATATCCATCACCGGTTTACCAACTTTTCCAGTTTCCCCAGACTTGTTTAGATACAGCTGGATCTAGTGTGGCTCATAAGGTGTTCTGGGATTCTTGTTGTCACCTTTCAGCTGAGGGGTCATTTTTTTAAATTAATGGCCTACTCCATTACTTCCTGAATCCATTGCAGCATTTGTGGTTGGGTCTGTGGAGCAGGCATACAATGGGGACATGCAACATATTGTCCCAACTCTGAGGCATCTCTGCCATGACAACCAGCTTCTTTCTAACTTGGACATCATGATGTCCACAGTCTCCACCATGGATTGTAACAGGGAATACCCTCATAATTGACCACCATCCAGGATGGACAATCCCATTCCAATCTGCTTATCCATCAGTCACCTGAGACACTAATGAAATCCTGGTAAGCTGGGCTGTAGTCAGGGCTGCATCCCTTCTGTCCCATCAGAGTGGCTTAGACCTGTATTAACTAGTGGTGTAAGGACAGGGGTGTCAATTTAAATGTTAAAAAATGCAGTATAGCTAACATTAATAAATAAAACATTTCCCATGTAATGCAGGTGATACACTTCTCCATTCAGGCAAGATCATAAGGGATTTGTACACTCTTGTTGATAATCTATTGTATGTTGGCCATCATGTCTGCAGCAGGGGTATTGTATCGAAGGCTTTTGCGAGGTCCAGGTAGGCTGTGTGGACCACCTTCCCCTCGTCAATGGCCTTGGTGACTGTTTCAAAGAAATCAACCAGGTTTACGAGGCAGGATCTGCCCTTAACAAAGCCAAACTGGGTAGGATCCAGTGTCTGTAGGTCCCCAATATCTTTATTTATGAGGTCCATGATGATCCTTTCCACAGCTTTGCAGACCAAGCTAGTCAGGCTTATGGGCGATAGTTTCCAGGATCCGTTGAGGCACCACCTTTGTGGAGAGGGACCACTGTTGCTGTACGCCACTCTTTGGGTACATATCATGTAGTAAGGCTGAGATTGAACAGTAGTTTTATGTTTGGGTTTAGCTCTTCTTGGAGTTCATGTAGGACGCAGCCCGGGACACCGTCTGGTCCCATTGATGCTGTGTTTTTTGCTTTGGAGAGGGCAGCTTTTACCTGAGCATCTGAGATGTCAGGGGGGCAGCACTCTGCTGGGATAGGTATTTGCCCTTTTGGTGGGGAGGGGGGGAGTTTGCGCTGAACCTGTCAGCTAGGATGTTGGCAATGTCTGTGGGTTCAGTGTATTTTTTGTCATTTTGGACTAATTCTGAGCATATCTAGGAATTCCCACCCAGGTTCCTAACACAACTAAAGAAAGCCTTGTGATTATCCTTAGTGTCCTGTGCAATTTTTCTCTTGAAGCTGGCCTTAGATGATTTTATGAGTGCCCGTAGTTTTTTGCTAATACTGATCAGAGATGCCTTCCCTTTTTGGGATTTTGCTCTATCATGTAGTAGCTTCCTCCTTCTATTGTATAGTTTGTATATGGCTGGGGTCCACCAGACAGGACATCTGCCTTTGGAAGATTGGGTCTTGGTTTTATTTGGGATTGCATGATCCATGCATTCCTGAAGGTGTTCATAGAATGCGTTTATAAAGGATTCTGCGGTCTGGGCCGTATTTTCCACAGGCCCAGGGGCTTTGAAGGATTCCACCTCGGTTTTGAGGAGTGTGAAATTTGCTTTAGACAAGTTTTTCACTGTGGTTTTCAGGGCAGGGGGTGGAGTCGGGATGTGAATATCCAGTGAGATTAGTTTATGGTCTGATCTTACCAGTGAGGGATACACTTCTGGTCTGGAGCACAGAGTCCCCATGTTGGTGATGATCAGGTCCAGTATGTTTTCCTCTCTTGTGGGAGTGGTAACAAGTTATTCCATAACATTTGAGTTTATAAATTCTAGGAACCTTTGGGCTAGGGTGCTGGAGCTAGAGTAATGCTCCCACTCTATGTTTGGGTAGTTGATGTCGCCCAATATAATGGTGTTTGGAGAGACCTTCATATTTTCCAGTGTTCTCAGGAAGGCCGAGTGGGGTTCCTGGGTTTGGGAGGGTGGTCTGTAGCAGGCTATAAACTGGAAGGCAGTTTTACCCACTGTTAGTTGCACATGGATAGTCTCTGATGCTTCGTGCTGTGCCACCAACCTGGAATTGTGGGTACCTTTGACGAATATTGATACTCCCCCTCCTTTTGTGGTTCGGTCCTAGTTTTGGGGCTGAAAAGCATGGTATGAGGTATAACCTGGTAGTGATGGGGTGCTCTTGGGAGCCTTGAACCAGGTTTCTCTTACTGCACAGATATCGATGTTCTCCATGCTAAGGAGAGTTTTGAGTGCGTGCATCTTGAGGTTTAGACTTCTGGCATTGAGTAGCATTACTCTTAGTTTCTTATCCCTTGTGATACCTATGGAGGTGGGTTTGTCTTTTGAGCCTTGCCTAAAAAAGGCACTATGGGGGTAGCAAGAGCCTTTGCCAATATCCAAAAGCCCAGGGGTGACAGGTGCAAGCCGTCCCTAGCGAAGCATCGTGGCTTGTCGAGCATGTCATCCCAGGCTGACAGGCATTGGATCCCCTTTGAATGACACCAATACTTAAGCCAATTGTTGAAATTGATCATCTTGTCTTCATATTGTGGCATCATTCTTGGTGAGGGTAAGATGCTACTCAAGGTCAGGGTCATACCTGCCTGGGCTACATGCTCAGAGAGCTCCTCTATGTCTCTTTTCATTTAGTCCAGGGAGGTACATCTCAGGTCATTCACACCAGCATGGACAATGACTGAGTCATATTTGTACTTGCCTTGGAGTGACCTGAGTGCTTGTGTTATGTGGCGGATACTAGCGCCCGACAAGCAGCTCACCGTGACCTTCTCCTTGTTCAGCCTGGTGAGCGGGACGTCAGTGTGCCTGACGATAGAGTCACCTATTACAAGTGTATCAGGTGTGTTGTTTAGCCTTAAGGGCTGTGACTGTTCGGCACACTGGCTTTGTGAGCTATGTGTTGCACGTGTTTTGTTTTGGGTGAGCGGTTGCTTGCGTGTCTGATTTGGAGGTCTCTGCTGCTTAGGCAGATTTTTATTTAGAGCCTCCGAGTATGTTTTTGTGTGTTTATGTGTTTGGTTTGCTGTCGTGGTAGGTCTATGTGAGAATGGAATTGTAGTGAGTGTGGTTTCCTTCTCCTCCTGACTGGTTTTGCCAGTACTGAGTTGAGAGAGCTTAGCCTCCAGTATGGCTATATGGTTGCATCTCTCACATGTGTTGGAATTTGTTGGGAGGAGGAGAGGGTTGTCTGTGTACATAAGGCAATTGTAACATTGTCTCAAGATTCCCAGATTCACCAGCTGGACGGGAGAGGAGATTGACAACTGACCTTTGGGCATGCTAGAATAGTATTGGAAATTCCTTTATAATTGAAAAAAGGGCCAATGGGGAACAAGGTACTCAAGGGGAGTTTGTGAGGGTGTAGTGCTTTTAATTTTTTAGTGCTGACTTATATAATTGCTTTAGTGAGCAAGTACCAGGTAACTTAAATGCAATGTGTTACAGGTAACTTAAATGCAAAAACGACAAACAGTAACTTTCTTTCAAGTGAAACAAGGAAATAAGTACAGTAAGCAATGCAGATATCACTAGGGATCCACAGAAGCACTGAAAAGCCGTGTTTTAGGTGGAATTAGCATTTCAGGGAAATAACAAGCAAACAAACAACAAGCATACAAACAAAGCTAGATTCAGCAGGCCTGGATCTAGTCTATGCTACAGCAAACAAGGTGTATCAATTTCAGTAAGAAACAGTTCAAATATGCAGGCACTATATGCCTTTAACCAGAAATTCCCAGCTCAGAAGGGCAGAGTCCAGCCTCTCCTCCCACAAGAGTGCAGACCACGAACCCTTTTAATGTAAAATAACTGGCCTGAAGCCCAAGTGCTTAAACCAGAATTAATACACTTTTAGAATAGCAGACACTGAGCCCTCAATCAGCAGTTCCCAACTTAGAAGGTTGTAAGGTACCTGTTCTGCCACTACAGTGCAGACCACAAACCTTCTTAATGTAAAACAACTGGCCTGAAGCCCAAGTGCTTAAACCAGAATTAATACACTTTTAGAATAACAGACACTGAGCCCTCAAAAGTCTGCAGACTGATTGCCCTGGACTTACCTATGAATCTCACACCTACATACCATTATCAGGTCTATCATACCACTACATAACATTACAGTATCATCCTTGACATTGCACTCAACCTTGATTTCCATTCCATTACTCAGGTTTACACTCTATCAATGACTACTGCACAGAACATCAATATTCTATTATACATCAAAATAATGTATTTGATATTAATACCTTTCAATGAATTTCAAATGTGAAAAAAAATCATCAGCATGAAACATGCTCAGTAACTATATATTTTGAGCCACATATGGGTATATGGTAACTTACTAAAAAACAATAATTTCTATTCTGCTTTACCCAATTTAATAATAGAAAACTGCACTGCTACAGAATGCCAAATCAACTGAATACATTTGTAGATACAAACATACACTCATGCATACAGTGGCTCGATAATTTACACAGCATTTCTTAGGCTTTTTTCTCATATTATAACAACCTATCACTCTGTGGATAGCTTACTTTGTGTAATCACTTTTAGCTGTTACACTGAAGAACTCTGTCAGATATTGCATAGTGCATCTTAAAATCATTCCCCAGGATTTAATAAAATCTGTGTAGGAACTGTGTAGAGCATACACAGAATGCAACCATGTACACGGCCATGGTTGCCCCTCAGCAGTGCACCAAGCATATTAATGATGATGCGTTGCTGAGGAAAGAACATAGGAACAGAGATATTGAATCCATGTTTCCATGCAGGAAGAAGTGTGAAGTCTACCTATGGTTGTGGATTCCTGGTCATGTTGTATATAAAGGGTGATGCTCCCTGTAAAGCTCCCCACTACTGTTGAAATGCTGTGAAATGTTTTAAATGTGGAATATTTTATTTTCATGGACTTTTTTAAATTGCTGTATGTTTACGTGCCACTTTGCGACATGCAGCAATACCAAGCTGCACTTACATATAGACAGCTGACACCTGTTGCACATCCAAATTACAAACCAGATGTAATTAATTATTATAATTAAAGTTTGATTTTGTTTTGTTTTTTCAATTGTCATTTCAGTGGCATGGTGCGGAGCACAGCAGAGATGAGCAGCACTTATACATACATAGCTGACACCTCCCAGGCATCTAAAAATAGAAACCAGATGTAATTAATTATTTATTTCTAGGTCTGTTTAAGCGTGTTTGTGTGGTGCGGTGCTCAGCAATGCTAACTGGTAGCCTAGTAGTACATGTGAAGGTATGCTAGTTTTCATAATAACCAAGTAGCCAAATAGGTAGAGTTACAGCCTAATATGTAGTAGGTCCTGGGTTCGAGTTCATAGCACTCATAACATGTTTGTAATGTAATATACTCTTTAATTTAAAGACAAAATTGTTAAATTTGGAAGTGCTGTGAGGTGCTAAGCACTGATTAAACATGCTAATGGATACTACTGTTTGTGTGGTGCTAAGCTGGCCAAAATCACAGTTGTGAGAATTAACGTGCTGCCCAGCTCAGCTTAGTTGGTTTGCACAATGCTAACCAATGCGGCACTTTTTTGAATGTTGTTCAATGACATGTAAGGGTGGGATAACAGCCTATATTAAGGCCAGTAGGTGGGAATGCTGCACCATTCCTTGGAGTCTTATCATCTGTTGATATGGCAAGCTGTGCTGGTGAATGTCTGTGCTTTCAGGTGCACAGATGGATTGTGCAGGAGTCTAAGGTCTTTGTTGGGCTCCTGGTAAATAATTATGAACCCATGCTAATTCAGGACAGTTTACAGGGCTTGGGAGGTAAGGAGGACATGCTGGTCAACCTTGTGTGGCAACCTCACCCTGGGTCCCAGCTTCCAATACTGCCACCCCCAGAGCAGTGACAGAGCAGTGATGACAGTCCCATGGGTGAGGATGTGAATCATGCTGCTGCTTTGTGGAGGCACATGGGACTTAGAGTACACAACACCCTCCCTTCTAAGATGTTCACCCCCTCATGTGTCACACACCACCCCTGTCTGCTGTCTTGTCTGTCTTGTCTGACTGCAAATGCATCTTCACTTACCCAGCCTAACTCCCCAACACGTACCTATGTCCCTTCCCCAACATTCCACTTTCACCATAAAAACAAATGGGCACCTGTCCCCCCAAAGAAATATCATCCCATACTTAGCTCTCCATTTTATACATGTGTCCACTGGACACACATAATTTGGTCCAATTTGCTTGACAATGCAGTTATGTTGTCCTCACCCCTCTCTCTAGGAGTGAGTGTTCAAAGTCATGTAAAAATTATGTCAAAGTGCATCGTTGTTGTACAAGAAATGGATAGCTATGGTTCTTTCCTGTACCTATCCTGCAGTTCCCTACCTGCCTTTCAATATGTTTTTCCCCCTGCTTGCACCAGATTTCACCACTTACCTATCTCCCCATTTTTCTTTTCTTTATATTTTTAGGATGATGCTGTGAGACACACACTGCTGTGCAGTGTCACTAAGCTCAGCTAAATAGAGATATATTGACTATATGTGTTTCTAAAATTGTAATACACACTTACAAAATAAACACCTGTCCCATATTTCATACCCAAGACCATCACACCTGCAGACAACTGCATTAACCTGCCACAACACACAATTCTTAATTAAAACAGGTGGCTTAAACAAAACATAGTAATTGCCAGTTACAGTCATTAAGCATGTTTCAGTGGAGATGCATGTTGTGTCACACTGCACAAACATGATTAAAAACTAATGGAAAAGATGAGAGAGCATCTTGGACTCTGGTGCAATAGTACACTACTAGAAACCCAAAGACATAATAATGGATGTAAGTGAGGCCTGTGATAGCAGGTAAATGTGCCACTTATCAGCAACATGTAGAAAGACACCTGCTAAGGCATTAATGGCTAAATACATGTTCAACTGGGACTCTGATGCAGAAATACAGCCATATAAAGCCATGCACATGCTGATGTATATAGAAAATGTATGTCACAGCCTGCATGTGTGCACATATATCTTGAAAATACAATGACTGTAGTAGTGACTCAGTAGCTCAATCTGTTAAATGCCTTGCAAGTAGTACATTTTGCCACACACAGTCTCGGTTTCAAATCCAGTGGTGTGAAGCAGTAGAATTACAGTATTGTGAAGCCAGCAATTAATAACTGATTCATGCACTCTTTATCCTCATGCGTATGAAATGAAATGTCTGCTTTTCACTGGTGGAAGTCACAGGCCTGTAGATAGAAACAAACTTCACATATCCCTATAGCAAAAGTATAAATGCATAAAGTGTCACGTCATGCATTAATATGCATTCACAGAGAAATTCAACTCAGGTACTGCAAATGAAGGCCACTAATATCAGAGTGCACCACACAATCCTTTTAAATACACAGTGCCAATTAGCACAGCTGCACAGCTAACATACACATTTGAAGTACCTGCTTTTAACAAGGACTGCCCTCATACATGTTCCAAATTAATACCAGACTGTAACACATGGCCTGACAGTTACCCAAATGGTGGACATATTGTTATATTTATCCCCCATGTTGCTCAAGGACACAACAAACATGTGACCTTGTACTCTGTTAGTAAAACCATTGCCTCACCCTCACTCTGGATTTGCCTCTTCAACAAGGCTGACACAGCTCCCACAGTTACTCCTACAGCTTATTATCTTCCAAAGTGTTAACACTCTCTGCCTATGCCTATTACCTGCAGCAGCAGCTGCAGTTTGTACACACCCATCTCTATGTAAAAGTTGCTGCTACAGACCTACCCTTTGCAATGAAGTAGTCTCCTCACCCCAGTAATGTCCAGCACAACATATCAGAAAGGGTCCCTAATCTACATGAAGGCCTTATACATTGTACTGTGGTTGCATGTGATTGGCTGATGATAGTGCAAATCAGCTGTGTTGACTGCAATTAGCATTTCAGAACCACAGATTAGTTAAGAGGCAATCACCTGCTGATTAGAAGCATGTCAAAAAGACAAGCAGCTGGCTATGGGGAACAAGTCTTTATGGGACTTTCCTCACACAGAACACGCATATTTAAAATATTAACTATCAGCCCATATCAGCAGAGGTGTACTCACTCCACTGGATATTCAGCCATTTTGTTTACATCAGGATGCAAATGTATGAATATACTTATGGGAAAAAGGGATCACAGCAATAAGCCACTCTTAGAAATGTGATAATGAAATGTGAGTGATCTCCAGATTTGTTAAACATACAGACAATGTGCAATACCTCAAAGGTGGAATGTATATTGTCAGTGTGGCACACTGGGCTCATGGTACTCCCCTTTTATAGTGGTTGCAATTGCACACTGCTATTTATTTGGCACAGCTGTTTTGATATATTATCTGGGGGTTGGGCCTTGGGGATGCACTACAATATACTCCAATGTCAGCTGTATGATCACAAAACAGTATCTGGCATGGCATACACAGGAATATCTGACTATCAATAGTATTCTAGCTGTATCCATATGCTTAGTATGTTTGCTCACTATAGAATATGACGTGTGATCAAGCAGTGGATATTGCCAGCCATTCTGTCCTTGCTGTATCTCTACATAGCTTACTTCCATATATGCAATCCTGACATGTGTTACCATGTTGTTGTCTTTCATGAAGCATGTATGCACAGTGCTGTGCAGCTTTCATGGATGCAGAGAATGAGTTGATACTGGAAGTGCTCAGTCAGCACAATGAAGTCCTACTGTCCAGTTGGAGGCACAACAGGGAACAGTGGGAAGCATTGTGGGCTGATCTTGTCAATGATGTCAATGCCACAAGTCATGAGAACAGGACATATGAGAAGGTTCGACACCAAGCAATGGACATGATCAATGCTGCATGCAGAAGAGTGGCAGATGTAGCCAGAGACCGTGGTGCCACTAGTGGAGGGCCTCTAGTGGAACAACTAATCTCAGCCACAGAGGAACTCCAAGCAAATCTAGGCACACACAACAGCTCCCAGGCTTCCATCACATCCTACATCATGGATGTGGGTGCCACAGTTTCCATGGCAGAGGAGCATGCAGGTAAGCTCAGGTTGATCAGCACTGCAATACTGTATCATTCAGTGTGTCAGGGTGTACAATGTCTTATGTGGGTATCAGGTCTGTCTGCTTTGGATGGGAGAAGGGTTTAACTGCAGTTTGACTGTCATGCTCAGATTTTGACCACTATAACAATTAACACAGTAACTACTGTAAATGTGAGCTATATGGCTATATTACCATGTGGTGGTAGAATATGCAATGGTACTAACATTACTTCTCCCTCAACTTTTCACAGCTCCACCAGGTATCAAACAAGCCTGTGATCCTGGTCCTGGTTAGCATGACACTCTTTTGTTATTGATGTATGTTTACAGCATTGTAATCCCTAGACTGTCATCCCAGGCCTATGCCCTGTATTGCTGTACTGTTGACATGATTGCCAAATTAAGAAATCGGTCACCAAAGACAAGACCTCTACGGACAACAGGTCCAACCCGCGCAACTTCTGGACTACTCTTAACAAAATACGTTACCTTGGCAAGCCTTCTTGCCCCTCACCCTACCCCAACAAATCTCCTCCTGAAATTACTACCCTACTCAACAAACACTTCATTGACACTATCCAAAACCTTACATCTTCAAATACTAATGCTGAAACTATCACTACTACCAACAACCCTCATAGCCAGAATGTCTTCTCATTTAAACCTGTGTCAACTTCCTACATCAAATCCCTTCTTCTTCAGCTTAAACAATGATCTCCCTCTACTGATAACCTACCTCCTACATTTCTCAAACTCGCTGCTGAATCTATAGCCTATCCTATATCCATTCTTATTAACAGATCTATACAAGTGGCTACAATTCCTACTATCTGGAAATCCTTTTATACTATTCAAATTCATAAAGGTGGCAACTCCACTGATCCATCTAACTATCGTCCCATTGCTATTCTTTCTCCCATCTCCAAGTTGCTCAAAAAATGCATATATTCACAACTTCTCAACTATCTCCTCCAACACAACCTTCTCACTCCCACTCAGCATGATTTCTGTCCCCACCACAGCACATCCACCACCCTCCTCTCTTTCACTCATACCATAGCCAATGCCCTTGATAACAATCAGCTAATATCCTGCCTCTTCCTTGACCTTTCCAAAGCCTTTGACACAGTCTCTCACCCTATACCACTTTCTAAATTAATTAACCACAACCTGTCTTCTTTCCCCCCTTGCTTGGTTCTCCAGCTATCTCTCAGGTAGGCAACAATCTGTCAAATGGCTCTCCTCCTGCTCTCCCTTTATATCTGTTCCAACAGGTGTTCCTCAAGACTCTATCTTAGGTCCCCTCTTATTTAATATCTTTACAAATGAACTATTCACCTCTTGCAGACAATCTTCTCTTATACAATATGCAGATGACTCTACACTCATCTCAATCTCCAGTAGTATCACAGACCTTCTCACCCTTACTCAAAACTCCTTTCTATCCACAGAGAAATGGCTATCTGACAATCTGCTTATCCTTAACCCTAAGAAGACCAAGCTCCTGTTCTTTCTCCCTCGCTCTTTTTCCAATCATAAATCTACATTTACCATAACATCCTCTAACAACACAATCATAAAACCTGAACCACACACTAAACTGTTAGGCATCATTATAGATGATGAGCTCAAATTTAACTTACACTTACTGGAAGGAATAAAAAAAATACCAGAAATTTGGCTTGCTCTATCGTAACAAAAGATTTCTTATTCCAAATGCTAGACTCTCCCTAGCTCAGTCCTTCCTCCTGCCCAGACTTCTCTACGCAGCCCCAATACTAACCAATATACAAGCTACTATCATAAACAAACTGCAACAAACTTACCATAAAATTGCAAGATTCATTACTAACTCCCCCTACAACTCCCATCACTGCCTTGCCCTGAACTCATTACAATGGTTTGAATTCCCTCAACTACTGCTACTTTCTCAATTTCAAGTTATTCACTCCATTCTATACAGGCCTTCATCCTGTCCAGCTCTCACTACTCTTGTATCTACCTATACCCCTTCTAGAACCCTCTGCACCTCTAACCAACAACTTCTGAATGTAGACCATCCAAAGAAGAACACAGGCAAACTGCAATATAACTGCTCTATAGCCCACACTTGGAACACACTTCCTCTGAACATCCGCTCCATCATACACCCTGCACAATTTAAAAAGGAACTCAAACATTATCTTCTCAACACTAAATCATGTCTCTGCTTAGAACCTACCTGATATGTCCCCTTTATACAAATGGTGCTCCTTTCCTCTGAACTCCTGAAAGCACCTATACCTTCCTACAAAGCCTATGCAATGAATTCTGATTCACTTGTATATCTCTTATTTGATCACTTGTATATAACTTGTTTTTGTACATAAAAAAAAAAAAAAAAAAAAACACATTTGGGGTTCATATACTCATTTCTCTGAGAAAACCCTCTTGCTGTAATTTATATATGTTTGAATCATAATTTGTATTAATATGTTATGGAGTTATAATTGGTTATGGTACTTTATATGTTTTGTTACCTATGTTATCCTAATTGTTTTTGTAATTGGAGATTTTCTCCTCGGGTCTCCACTGAAAATGGGCTCATGCCCAGCTGAACCAACCCGGTTAACAAATGTCAAATAAATAAATAAATAAATGCACACATATTTTCTGACTGTACACATGTTAGACTCATACCTTTACCTTGTAGGTGTGACCACACTGATAGATATGACAGTATTCCACGACACTACAGAGTGTTATATGTGTCAACTGTGCAGAGTCTACACTAATGTCAACACTGCATCTCACTGTTGCTGATGAGATTGTAATGTAATGAGAGTTTATTTACAAGTAACTACACTGTCGGTGGGAAGAGTACTTTCCTCAAGTCCTACTATATGAGGTTGGGTTTTCAACAGATCTGTCATAGTGATGACAGTGTATAGAGCCATACATATATCACAACATAGTACTGCAGAGAATAATAGTGCAGGTGTTAATGTACCGCTTTTCCCTTTCTTACCACAGGTGACCGAGGGGTTGGTGTCTGTCCCCTACACAACCTGATGTCAGTGTCTCCTCAGATTCTAATGATGATAGTGGCCGGAGTGAGGCACAGGTGGGGGTTTCAGCAGAGGTTGACATCCCTCATTGTCACTGCACACAGTCACTATGCCCACACATACCCACTCTCCGGAGGCCACAGATATTGGACAGTCAGAGGGTGGGGATATTGAACAGGAAAGTGTGGCAACTATGGCTTCAAAGAGAACTGGTACGGTTCCACACAGGTGGATTGATAGGGGTGTTTGTAGGAAGCCTGCTGTCCATCTACCACCTGTTGCAGGTGTCACATCATGGGTCACTCAGCACATGTTTCAGGCCGTCATGGAGGCACAGCCACATTCTGAATGAAACTCCAGACATATGCTTAAGGTTATGGCTGTAGCACATTCTGACATCTGTGACTGTCTACACCACATTGTTCACTGATGTAGTGGACAGAAGGTGGGCTGAGACACTGTCTTGCACTGCACATTGTCTGTGCTGGAACATCTGGTTGGAGTTGAGCGTCAGACTCATGGACGTAGGTCAGCAACCCCATCTGCTGAGAGTCCACATGGCCATGCACAGTCACGCTCCTATAGTGGCTGTACATCCAGCACTACAGAGGGGAGTGTGCCGTGCATACCAAGACATGGCAGACTATGGGCTCTTGGTCCTCGGTGGTCCTGTGGAGGACACAGTCCCAGTAGACAGTAGTCACTGTCAGATACTAGCACCACTTCTCATCTTGGGCATGGAAGTGCCAGTGCAACTTCTGGCAGAGCCAGTTCCCCTGTTTGGGGCCAGGGATGGTGAACTGTCAGGTCTACCATATACAGTCCAAAGCTGTCCGGCATACACACATGTAGGGCTAGTATTGAGCTTGATTGTGTACATGCACACACTCACACACCACTGTCAAATGCAGGTCACCTACAGACACACACGGCACCTTTCCATGGTCCATTGTACATGCTTCCCTTCCTTACTCACACACATGCTGTCAATTGTTGGGGTGGGGTCTACATGAGAGAATCACACAAATTGCGAACGCTCATAATATTGAATGTACCGGACCTCTAACGTCCTATTGTGGGGGGCTTTGCCCCCCACCCACCGCTAAGTATATATCCCATCTCCGAGATCACACTACAGTGAGGAAAAGGCAATTATTCCATTCTTCACTGTACCGCAATCTCAGAAAAAGCACCTCAAGGTCCGGTACATTCAAAATTATGAGTGTTCGCAATTTGTGTGATTTGCTCATATGATATAGACCCATTTGGGTAAGACTAAGCCTCCTGCAACCCCACACAACACCCAGTGTAAGTGATGATACCTGTGGCATATATCTGTTATCCTCACCATCAATGCAGAGAAATTAAGCTTTGTGTCTGATGTACAGGATGACTACATTAGTTAACATGAACTTTTATACTGCAGTGCTGTTTTGTCATGCCACTTGTAGTAGTTACTGACAGATACTGTATGCTGGCAATTCTTATGAGTGCACCACCTACTGTTGTTTACCTTTATCGTATGGTATTGTAATGGCTGTATACTTACACAAGGAAAGGTGTGTCATGGACCTGTTTCTGTTTCAGCAGTCTGTATAGGTGCACAGAGGCAATACAGCAACACAGGAATGCATTTCAGCACAGCAGATATATGTCTTCATCAAGGTACAAAACTAAAACTACATGGCTATATAGGTACATATGTGTATAACAGGCTAACAAGGACAATAGCATCATTCAGTGTACTCATGCATCCCTAATTTGTGAAAAGGTCTGATACCCTTGATAAGTGTCACCAAAGTCCTAGGAAATAAGATGTTGACAAGTTGTAGTGCTGCAGATAACCCATCTACAAATATCCTGTGTCCAGTACAGACAGTTGTCCAATGCCAGTTATCATTGTCATGTTCTGCATCCCATTGCATGAACTGAACATGAGGTGTGTCTCAGCAGATGTGTGCTTCACATGCATGGAGGTGTGATGTCTGTATTACAAACCTGTCACTCCACCATGTACTATGTATACCACAGTGATGTTGTAGGTGTGTAGAACAGGTGAGACATTATTTAGTCCTATCAGGGATACGTGGGGGGTACAACATGGGCTCTGACACCTCCCTGTGTGGAGCCCTAAACATCCCCTCCAATGCATTTAGGTGACAGACTACACATGTACTGTCTTGACACAGACTCCATAGGACATGTTATCTACACTGTGTATTAGTGTACCATGGAATCTGTGTGGCTGCAACAGTTGTATGCTATGCCTGTGTAGTGACATAGCAAGGGTGCCATTGCTATGTCAGGTGTGATGATTGCCACATGCAGTATAGCAGTGACAGTCTGGGATTTCCATCTCATACCTGTCTGTATTGGTTGTACAACAGTGACTGCATCCGCACATCTGACCGACCATTGAAAGGGAAAGGCTGCATTACTCTCTGTGTTCATAACTCCATGTGTACTGGCTCAACTGCGTGTGGTATGCAGACACTACAATATTTTCCATGGGTGGATGTCTTCCCAAAGGATAGTATTGTGCAGTCATTGGCATGTATTCTTTGTCAGTTGATCAGACTACAACTGAATGTTTGTCTTAGGCCATGCTGGCTAACTGTTGGTTCTGTGTGGGATTTGGTGACAGCTCCTAATATGCAATCATCTGCTAATGTACTCAGTGAGAGGTCACTGACAGCGGCTGTGACTGTGGGGAGGGAATGGCTAGAAGGGATATGCCAATAATGAAGAATGGTGAACTCCACTGGTGAGTGGCATCATTGCAACATAGGTCTCCCAACGCTATCTTCCCAGAGTATGACCGTCAGACACTTGCCTGTCAACCGGCTGCCATAACACACTGTACATAATGTACACAGTTTCCAGCACGGTCTGCTGGCCTACTACTGTCAAACACCTCCTTGTCAGGCCATGGTTGATGGAGTGCTACATAATTCTGTCATCCATTGCATAGTGTAACAGGCAATGGGTTCCACCAGTTATAGTCAGTAGGTATGCTCTGACCTTGAGTAAAAGTAACAGTGTGTGGTCCAGTGTCAGTCAGTGTACAACAGTGTTAGTGCTCATATCCATGCTAACTCCTCTCATGGCACTGCAGGTGACATAGCTCAGAAATCTGGGGACACAACTTAGCACTACATGCTAGTTGTCCTCTGTATACATATGTATTGTAGTTGCCTCCAGCATTTGCAAGAAGGGAGTTGTGCAAGATGTCTGTACAGAGCACACACAAACAGGTTAGGAAAGTATAATATGTAGAAATGTGTTGCTTAGCAATGATGTGGCTCAACTGCCCAAAGGTTAGTCCAGGTCCATACCTACGATGCCCTGGAGCAGTGCCATGACATCCCCACAAGGGGGACCATCATATTGCACCATGTGTTTACCACTATGGGTGTCCACCACATCCTCCCAGTCTGAGGTCCACCCTGGTGGGATCTGCCCACATATCAGTCTCCTTAGAACTACCCGCATGCCCCCCTTGCAGACAATATAGATATTTATGTCAACAAAGCAATGTATTACCTCCTGTGGGATGGTTGACATAGCTTGACTGCACATTCCCCTTCAGATGGAACAGAGAAGTATGCAAAGATCTACCCCCATGCATTGTATCAGCAGCTTTACAACTGCATGAACTCAGCTGTACGTGACAGGAGGGGCACAAGCTCATCATGGCACAGCAAACCTGCCTGGTGGACACCTGCCATTTGCAGGCTGTACAATAACTGGTGGACAGTGCTGTGTGACAGTTGGGTTGATTATGCCCCTCCTAATATAGAAGTACAACCTCATCAGCTAAAATATGCACATAGTGTTGTTGTGATGTTGTGTAGACACGGTGCATGACAAAATTAGCCACCCACACAATGCAGAACCATAATGTACCGTGTAGTTACATGTGTGACCTCAAAGAACAGGCCAAGATTGTCAGTGAAGTCATCCATAATGCTGCCACATATGATGGATCTGTACTCATAGCTAACCTGTAGTTCCATACTGTCTGTGTCAACTACACTCCTCTGTCACCACCACATGTGACAAATGACATTCCTACAACCTCTCCCATAGCTTCCATATTTACAGAACAGTTCATAACTGGTCTCTCAATGGAGGATACACAGCATCTATTGCACATTCTAACATTCCAGGCTGCATCCCACATGTGATCTGACAAGTATTACCAACTCCATTGGGAAAACCAAAAAAATCATACTGAAACCACTGGCTGCATCCTAGCTGAGTGGACAATGACAACTGTTATACTCCTGCACAGAGGTGGTGCATCCAAGGACCAACATAACCATAGACCTCTTTGTCTAAGGATCCATATCTGTATGCCTGTGGAGGCAATCATCATGAAGCTGATCAGCACACATATATGTGGTCTATGACCAGCAATATTCAACTACCTAAACCTGCCTGTGTATTTCCTCACCTGGGTAATCAAAATACCCCTTGGACTGAACAAAAATTAAATTAACATTGTATGTCACACTTTATGTTTTTTTATACAATATTTGTATATACTAGTCCACTATACCTATACTAGTTAAAGTGCCATATCTGCCAGCAGCCATAACCCCCCTGCCTACTCTTATTGAACTCCACTGTTCCTGACTCTAAACTCTTCTAGCCCCACCCTCTATTTCGTGACCCCCCCTTAAAGCTCTCCCTTCTCCAATACTTTTATTTTCTTTACTTATAACCAGCTTCTGTGATCTCCTCACTGTGTACCTCCAGACTTTGACCACAAGATGGCAGTCTTTAACCACCTCTGAATTCACTCAGTTTCTATTCTTACCACTCAATTTAAACTTCCTACTCTTGGAACTCTTTTCTCCTTACTATCCTCTTCCATAGTCTATTTTAACCCTGTAACTTGCCCTCCTCTCTTCCACTCCTAGTCCTTTTAGCCCTCTGTCCCCCTGGTTCCTGCTCATTTTCTTTCCCCCTTCCTTACACTCACAACCTCTGCCTTTTTACCTACCTTCCCCTGTTCTTAACTTAGAAAAAAAATCTGGGGCTAAATGGAGAGCTACCAAATGTCCATCAGATCAGCTCCACTCTAAGCAGTTAAGAAATGCTACCAAGAAAGATATTCTCAAAGACAAAAAATACTTCTACCTTCACCTCCAACAAACCAGTCAACAAACTCCACAACAATTTTGGTCAGGGATTAACAAACTTCTTTGTCCAGGTCACTCTGCTACCCCTGCCCCTTTAGGTTTTAACCATAATAACTCCAACCAGATCCCTGATGCCTTTAACACTTACTTTACAGAAGCCATTCAAACCCTAGCCAACTCTTTACCTCCCTTTACTGCTTCTCCACTAAATTCCTCCAAGACTACATCAGCTACCTTTCAAATACAACCTGTACCTACTTCTCTCATCTGTAAGCTACTTCAAAAACTGAAACCTTGCACCCCTTCTGCTGACCGTCTCCCATCTGAATACCTACAAATTGCCGCAAAAGCTATAGACTATCCCATCTCTATCCTTATTAACAGAACCATCTCAGAAGGCAAAATTCCATCCATATGGAAAGTATCCCACATTATCCCTCTCCATAAAGGAGGGTCTTCTATTGAGCTGTCTAACTTTTGACCTATTGCCTTACTCTCCCCAATAGCTAAGATTATGGAAAAATGTATTCACAAACAACTACTCAACTACCTACTACAAAATAATCAACTAGCCAATTGCCAACATGGCTTCAGACCATTCCATAGCACTACAACTGCCCTACTATCCTTCACAGACTCTATAAATAAAAATTGCAACAATAACTCCTTTTCCTCTGCACTATTTATTGACCTGTCAAAAGCCTTTGATATGGTTAACCATAACTTACTCTTAGACAAACTAAAGATCCTTTCTCTTGAACCACAAGCATTACAATGGTTTAGGTCTTATCTGGATAATAGACTGCAAGCAGTCCTTTGGGATAACAATCTGTCTTCACTACTTCCTGTAAATATTGGGGTACCCCAAGGCTCTGTCTTAGGTCCTCTTCTTTTTTCCTTATTTATTAACGATCTACACATAAATATTCCTCAACCTACCTGAATTCAATATGCAGATGATTCCACCTTAATTTGTTCAGCCAAGAACATAGACTCTCTCCAGTCCCTCACCCAAACTGTTCTTCATAATGTTGAAAACTGGTTTATGCAACACTGTTTCCTCTTAAATCCCCAAAAAACCCAAAACTACTACTTTTTACCCCTACTCATAAATCACCTACTCCATCCTTCTCTGTAACCTCTAACAATGCTACCAACATAACCCCAGACTCTACAACCCGCCTACTAGGTGTTACAATTGATAATCGTCTCAACTTCGATGACCACATCAACACCACCATAAAGTCCATTAACAAAAAACTTGGTACCCTCTATACAATTAAACCCTTCCTTACCCCTTCTGCCAGGAAAACTATTGCACAAACCCACCTCATTTCTACCCTTTTCTATGCCTCTGCTATAGATACTAACCTATCAAAAAATAACCTCTCCAAACTTGTCACCTGTTATAATAGCATAGCTAGATTCATTACATGCTCCCCCTTCAAAACTCACCACTGCCTCAACCTCAAACAACTTGGATGGCTAGAACTAGAAAACCATATACTCTGTCAACAATTACTTATCACTCAAAAGATCCTATACCACCCTAACAACACCCCTATCCTCTCTAATCTGATTACACCATATAAAAATCTTGCTACACTATGCTCTGCTAACAAGCTCCTAGTTTCCACAATTAAATCCAACAACAAAGCTGGTGACTCACTATTCTCTAACACAGCAGGTAAAAACTGGAATTAACTTCCTTCTGAACTATCAATCTTAGCTTCTACTTCTCTATTTAAAAAACACCTCAAAGAACATCTTAAAACTCATTGGCTTTGTCCATGTGCTAACCCAGACTGATATCTTCCCCCCTTCCTTCTCTTACTCCTTTCCCTACTCCTCTATCCTGTGCCCCCTAATCTAGGTGCTACTCTTTTCTTCTTAGTAATTCTATAAAACATAAAGGCCTTTCTCTCTTAATTGGGTTTTACTCTTACCCACTATTGTATTTAGTATAATCTTTTTTACTCTAATAATTTTTTTTAGCATAATTTTTAGAGTAATATTTTTAGAGTTTATAGCCTGAGTATTATATATTTTTTTACTTTATGTGATTTTACATGCCTTTTTAATATATGTTTAACATCGTCACTATTCATGTTTGGAGCTTTTCTCCCCGGGCCTCTACTGAAAATGGACATATATCCATTTAGACTAGCCCGGTCAACAAATGTAAAATAAAATAAATAAAAAAATAAATAAATAAAAATAAAATCTACACACAGTTGGCTGTACACAGTTTCCATGTGTGACAGGAGGAGCATGACTGTTACACATGGTGGACATGTCCAAGGCAGTCTTCCAGGACCTGGGAGAGGGGGCATCAGGGCATACAGCTCCTTAGACTGAGCCAAGCCACCTGTCTATATCCCCTACTCAGGCAGCATTTACAAAACACCCACTTTGGCATCCACAATACTGTTGTTTTAAGGGTCACTAAGTGGCCCATTGATGGCACACATACTCAACATAGGGACATCCACGTCCAGTAGCTGATCTGCAAGCAGCAGTGTTAACAGTGTGCAGTCTTGGGTCCTCCACTGCTTTGAAGCCATTTAAGCACAATACATGTGACTACTGACTGACTGTGGCTAACAGTGTTGGCTGATGCCTGCAAATTGTGATCACTCATAGGGTCTCAGTGTTATGTCACTACCTTGCAAGGGATATTGCTGAGCCCATGCATGTTGACATACTAATGGTCATGAACTCTATGCATATCTATATGTGGTATAATTTCCATCAGTAAAACCTATGTACTTGGTAAGTAGCACATCAGTTGCAACATGTGCTGTACATACACAGGGGTGAAATAACTGGGCACACAGACCTGGCCACACAGGTGTACACCTCATGTGCCTCAGATCACAATGTCTCTAGAGTGGTATGGCAGGAATCATATGGCATAGCTGAGGGCACAGTCACCTGTAAGTGACATACTCATAACCTCAAAGTACTCTTCCCTCAGCATGCCAATTCCTGACTGCAATGGCCATTTAGTAATGGACCTTTCCAAACAGTACTGGCACTTGCACACAACAGTACTGTCCCTCACAATGACACCTCATTTCTTCAGTATGTGTTCGATGGGGATTGTCTGCAATGAGTGTCATCTTAGGCTGTGGCATATAGACTACTCAAGAGGTGATCTGTGCCTTGCATATGGGGCAATGCTTGACCCTGCTTGATTGCATATGCTGCCTATCTGTAGAAGGGATAATAGATAGATAAAGCACTGCAAGGACATTAACCTCATATGTGAGGTGAGTAATGCATGCTGGTGGGGGGATTTTTCTAGCAGCCATAAACAAACCCTTTGAACAGAACCCTGCCATATGGCAAACAAAGCATGTCAGTGCATCTCAGCACATGCCATCTGCATGGCTGGCTGGCTGACCATCATCCCAGCACAGGGCATCTGCCTGTGTCCTTCTTGGACTGGTGCTGTATGTGATGATCCTGTAGCTGCGGGTATAAAGTTATGTAGGAATATGAGGGCTGTATGGCCATTATGCTAGTAAAGTTCAAACATCCTGTGGTTCCATAACATGATGTAAAATGCTCTAACAGCCTCAAACACAAACATGGCTACACTGGGGCTAGCACCACCTCCAATTACTGCTTACAGGACAACCCAAGGCACATACATAGTGCAAGTTGGCTGTATGTGTTTAGAACACTTATCTATGTAATGGTACACACTGCAGATCACAGTACATGAGGCACACAACACACCTCATGTTGGCTAATACTACTATCAGTTTATGACATCAGTAGGCCTCGTTGTGGTCAGTCACTTGGGGTGCCACATCACCCACTAAAAGTAGAACACTGTAAAGCCCTGCCTATGTCTAAGTTATTGAGGTGATCTTATTTAAGCCATATGGACATACACACACACCAAGTAGCCTGGAGTAAGATTAGAACCCCTACCTATCTAATCTTACACACGGTAGGGCACAGTACTTATTGCACATGCCACAGGTTAAGTCTGATACTGCAGTGGCAGCTGGCAGCCTTAAGGTGGATGACATCATCAGGTATTGTAGAAGAGGACAGTCTGGATGCCAGCAGCAAGTTACAAGGCCAAAATGTGCATAAGTATTGCAGGTTGCTAACCCATGAGAGCATATCAGTTGTTTTGCAGGGGGATATATATATATACACACACACACACACACACAAAGTAGAATTAGCCTGGAGTGATATTAGAACCCCTACCTATCTAGTCTTATACATTACAGAGCACAGTACATATTGCACATGCCACGGCTTATGTCTGTTGCATATGTAATTGCAGGCACAGTACTTGTGGATTACACACACTAGGTTTGTGTTGAACAGCATTTGTGGCTTGCAGGGTGATATTGCTTTGTATTGTTATCTGCATCTGGTATCCTAGCAGTGTGATAACTGTTATTATCCTAGCTATGTGTGTACAGTTACCAGTATGGCCAAATGTGGCAGTTTGCACTTAGATAGGCAAGCCTGTGGGCAGGAACAATGTGCCCTGTCCATGCATGCGCTGGCAGCATTATACATTACACTACCTGATCACCTGTTTATGTCTATATGGTGACATCCAGCAAGAAAAGGTGTCTGTAGGTAAGTGGATTATATACTGTTCTGCCCTTACATTGGATTGTTTTAGCAACAGTATGGATGTGTGATAGTGCAGATTTACTCACCATTATTAGGTTATGTTGGACAATACAAACATCCACAGACATATTTCTGTATATAACAGGGATGTATATATAAATGTAGCTGTGTGTGTGTAGGATATGTATATGTGCTATGTAGATATATGGGGTGAGTTAATGTATCTGTTTAATATAGATATAGCTATATATACCAGTATGTATCTATCTGACACTACATAGAGACAGATATGCTGTGTATGTAAGTGACAGATAGCCAGATATATCTCTGTACCCATTATAGAGTACAACGCCCCTTTTGGAATGTACCACAAAAGACATCTGCAGCAGCTGGAAAGGCCACAGAAGTATGTCACAAAGAGGATTACTGGCCTCAAACAAATGCCCTACACTGGCCGCCTCAAAAAACTCCAGCTTTACTCTGTAGCATATCACCTACTCCAAGGTGATCTCTGCCTAACATATAAAGCTATGTCAAACCTAGAGCTGTTGGACATGCTACACCTAAAGAAATCCCAATCCCTCCAAGCTACATGCTCTAGGGACATAAACCTTGTCACCACAATAAACAGGACACGCTGGAGGGATAGATTCCTGTCCCAGAGACTTCCTTCTGGAACAAGCTACCCATCTATGTCAAGCAAAGTTCTTCATTAGCACTCTTCAAGAAAAATCTTGATGAGTGGATAGGAAATAGGAAATACACCCTAGGGATCACTTCTGTGTCTCTGCTGGACAGTGGTACAGGAAAATAACTTTCTTGGGTGGAGTAAGCTATGGTACCTTGCTGGCTAGGCTTATGTAGGCCCTTGGGCCGATAGCCTAGTACATACCTATGAACCTATGAACCTATGTAGGTATAGACCTATCTATACATAACAGGTCATTTTGGTGGAGGGGCAACAGAACTGCACTCATTTTAAATATGTGTATGGGTATGCCCAGTGGAACTGTCAGTATTTCTAGAGTGACTCCAGGCCACACCTACCTGTACTCCAGTCTAGGTTTTTGTGTGTTACAGACATTGACATCTGTCCCTGTTTCTGCAGTACTGTCCAGCACTCAAATTGTTCATGGCATTCCCCAGCTGTCTGATATCATTAATATGTGACTGAGGGTCAAAATGTTACACCACACTGATAGTCTGTGAAAACACCAGCATAATAATACCTCACATGCAAAAGATGTGAATAAGTCCGGATCAGAACCATCAACACCATCACCCATGCTAACTTCCCTAGCCCACTGAGCCACACAGGCTGCCAGACAGAGAGGAGTCATTCATCACACAATCACCAGCATAAATATGTATGTTGTTATCCTGCGTTAAGTGAGACATACAATGTGTGATTGATTTCTATGTTACAGCCCTGAGATTGCCTTGTCTGCTGGTATACTATTGCTGATTTTCTGTTAAAGCAGTTATATGGGAACACTGCTATGTTGGGAGTGCATGTAAGACCCCCATCATGTTCCCAGTTGGCAAGGGAGCCCGCAGGATTTTTTGCAGGGGGGTGCAAACCCAAGCCCCGCCCATGCAGCCCCACCCCCTCTGCTGCCCCGCCCACTCAACCCCCCCCACCCACGCAGCCATTCCAGTGTCCCATTACTCGGCTATTTCTCCCCATTTGTCATAGACACTGTTTAAATCTCTCAGTGTGCATACTGTTTTATACTTTACTTCTACAATGATTACAGATATTTGGATTTCATTTACAACTTTTATTTCAAATTTTGTAGCACAAACACTGATAGACATTTACTAAACCTAAACAAAGCAATAGTCTTACAATGAAAAGAGACTTAGCATTAAAACTTCTCTACCTTTGAAACCCACATTCACTGAAACCCGCATTCAAAGAAAATGCATCTGGCCAGTGGCAGGGTAAGTTTACCTTTGGGCTGTTTTCAAATCATAGGCTCCTTGCACACATTTTTAGAGCCATGGAAAAGTTATTTAATTCACCTTCCTGACTGTATTAATTATACTATATATGTGCGAAAGTTTTGCTGCTATAAGTAAGTGGAAATGGCTAAAATGGGAAATAAAACCTGCGAAAGAGTGGCTTCAGAAATTGTATTGGTTATGTACTAGGCATTTTTTATGTCACAGAAAGTTGACAAAATATGAAGCAGAATGAGCATAAACATATATGAAAGAAGTATAACAAAAGAATGTAAACCCTGGGACAAACACTGTCACATAGAAAATTTCCAGTAATAAGTGAAAAGAAAACATGGGCTGTAATGGTCAATAGGAAACAATGGAATGAGAATTTGTTTTTTTTAAGAGAGTAAAAGGCTTTTGGAAAAATAGACAAAAAGTTGCAAGTGTCAAGAATGAGCAATATAAATGAGGCAATGAAAATGTATGTGAAATACAATGGAAATGAATATCTGTCTCCGCACCTTAACTTAGCTGCACTTTCATTGCAATGTGATGGTCCTAAGTTATGTATGGTTTATGTGGAAAGGCACACGTGAAACAGTAAGAAGTGGGAAAAATAATGAATTATTAAGAGATTTTTGACATCTGTGGATGGATGGGAAAAAAAGAACAAATAAATACAATTAATTTCAAAATGTTGTCTTGGTCTCATAATTTTATTGTCTTTCCTTCCTTATCTTTTTTTTTCTTTGTGAGAAAAATGCTGATGCTATCTTTGGAAGGTCTGAAGTTTCACTGTTTTTGCTATTTTTTTCTTTTTTTTTTGAGGCTATATGTGTGAATTAAAAATGAATGGAAGAGATATATTGTTTCTGTAAATAATGCAAACAGTCCCTGCTCTCCCAATGCTCTTTTCAGTAAATGCCAAGCTGGATAGGACTTCTTTGAATGACGGCCTCTCAAAGTGCATCAGGCCATTACTGTCACATGAATCTAAGCACCTGTTATGGAGCAACAGAACCCACAGGCTTCTCATATTCTAGGCATCAAAGGAAATTGTGCTACCTGCTGCACCATTAAAACTGATAAAAAATATGCCAAATGAACACCTAAATAAAGCAGTGGGACAGCAACTATATTATTCGATCTGGAAACTATACTGAGGTGTGAGATAGTGGGGACATGAAAGTGTAGTAAGGTTTAAGGTATTGAGAAGAAGAGGTTAAACTGCAAGCAATACGAGTAAAAAAAGTAAAAGATAGTTAAAATATAAAGAAATAGTGATGATGAGCTAAGAAAACATTATTTAATTACATGTAGTTTTACAACCAGTTTCAAATGCTGAGCTACATACTTCAGTATTCCAGCTGGGGAATACTTTCATACAGTAAAAGACTGGTTAAATCTCTACTTCCCTGTCATTGCCACATTGCTTTATCTCCATTAACATGCACACTCAGCTTTACTTAGTTGAATGGAAAGAGTGAGTAATTATCACATGCAGAATGTGGTAGTTACTCTTTACAGCTACTGCTCTATCCAACTTGGTGACTTTATCCCATTTCCTTCCAATTTTAAAAGCTTGGTGTTTTGAGGCTCCTAAGTGCAATTTCCATGTCTCCACACTTGTGCATATAGTAACTTGTATTGTAAAGTTGAGCAACATTCTTTTTACTCGAATAACAGCAGTGGGATGAAATACAATTTCAGTTGAGTATGATCAGTAGTAAGGATTTGCCATCTCAGAAATTACTGCATTATGAGTGATGGGTAAACCATTCTACATGAAGGTATGGAGGGCTTTCCCCCACAGAAAAATATCCATATCAAAAAGTAAGGTGTTGGTTTGCTTTTAGCCAGCTTGCCATTGGAGGAACTATATGTTGGCAAACTGAAACAGAGGAGTAGTAACTTGCTTTTAAGCTCAGAGTGCACTCATGAATGTGTGTATAAACAATGTCTAAATCTTTCACAATGACATACAGAAATAGATTATATTAACCATATATCTCAAAACAGCCTCTAAGTTAAGAAATTACTATCAAGTATTGACATATCATTTTAATACTTAGATACTTTTTTTTTTAACATACACTCCATTTTGTCAGCGATACATACACAGTGCTAAAACTTCTCAGATACATTACTTGGAACCTTAAAGCACTAAGCTAAGGATTCTTTATGAAGAACCTGCTGAATAAATTCACATCATATTTGTATATTTTCATTGCTACAAAGAGGAGTGTCTGGGGACAGTAACTACGTCATTACAAATGTGACCTTCTCAGCAGATAGTTCCTAAAAGAAGCGACATGCTAATATAAATTAAACATTATATATATATATATATATATATATATATATATATATATATATATATATATATATATATATATATATACACACACACACACACATATATATTCTTCATATACATATATACATATTCTTATAGCATTAACTTCACTTATTCTCTGTATTAGCATGGACTATGTATGATCTGCAGCACAGCTATACACCTCTGCAAAAATTAAGCTCACAGCTTGCCTAAAAGTACGTCTGTTAACAAGTCATCATTAACTTTCCCCATGCATGGCAAAGGATACTGCATAACTAAGCCTTATTCAGGTTCCTGAGAGGCAAAATCCTGTGTTTAATCTAGATGAATAAACATTAATATGTACAGCAAGAAGGCTAAATTGTGCTGCAGCAAGTAACATTAGTGAAAGGAACTGCATGGAAACCATTTGCATTTCATGCCCTATGCACCTTCCATTCTTACAACTGTCTATAAGTATTCTGATTAGGCGATGGAAACCAAGATCACTGTACTTTAAATGTGCTCCCTACTTAGCCAAAAGCTAAAACCATAGAGTCACTGTGCTCTTTTGACCCCTTGCTAAGACCAGGTGCCTTAAAAACAGTGAAGGCTCCTCAAGTAACAAACAATTTATGGGACACAGGCTTCTAGCAGTCAGAGTTGCACTGGTAAAATAATGCCTCAGAGGATGCAGGAATTGTGACAAACAGAACTCCCTCCACAGCAACAGTCATGGAGCATTTGTCAGATAAAATACTTTGTATTTGTTCTAGGTAAACAACAAGAGAAAGCAGCGTACAACAACACAGGTTTACCATGCACATATAATATAGCCCTTTCCAAAGGAATCTCCCTTTCTTTTTCTGGCTTAAAATAATATATATTCTAACTACAACTATAAGCATTTAACTGTCCATGAGCCATGCCTGTCCAGCCATACATTGAGTTTTCTTTACTGTCACCCCAATATGTAAATCATGTTCACAAGGGTCCTTTCTTAAAAAAACGAGAAGAGTAAACTAAACTAGCCTAATTTATCTATGGTATCTTCACAGCTCAGTGGTATGGGGAAGCAATACATGCTTGTAAGGTTAGTTGTTTTGACACATGTAGCTGCTTGGTTTGAGTGGTGGTGAACTATTTACAAGCATAGTTGCTTCAGCCGATATTTATGAGCTACGGTAATAACCCTCTAACAGTACACAGAAAGAAAGCAGGAGTACTTTTAGAAATGAAATGGAGCACAGCTCAGTCTGCATCATACCTCTCAACCTGGAAACATCAAAATTCTGGACAAAGGCCCATGAAAATAGGTACAAATCTATGCTGATTAACAAACATTTGCATACATAAATATGTAACCCCACGCACTCCAATGGAATTGTGGGATATCTACTTTCAAATACAAACTGAAAACAACCAAAATATGGCCCGGAGTATTGCATTGTATTATATAGCATAAGGTTACTTGCAATAGACTTCAACAGCAATCTTTTGCATATGTTCTCATCATGTATAACACAACCCAACTTGACTCTCTCCATGGCTTAAATAATTCCTAAGGAAACTAGCAGTGTTCTACCAATTCACCAATTCTACCAATTCACTTCTGCTAGAACTTCTTACAAAACTTAAAATGCTGTGTAGTTTAGTTTATTAGAAACTTTTCAAGAAGCTTGTGCACGATTTTCTTTACACACAAAGGTACATAAACAAATACTGTGAGGGTATATTGTTGCTCCACTCTTTCATGTATTGTATATTGAAGTAAGGCAAATTTTCTGTCCTAACAGCTGTGACATAGTATTAAAAATGTGATCAACTTTATTGGCCATTTGTACATACTGATGGAGGGATCCCTGACAGTCTCCCAAGTGACATGGGTTCATATAGAAAGCCTGGTACTTGAGAGGCTCAAGGTGGGGTAAGAAAGGCTGGAGTATTTTACCATCTCACCTACACCAGCAAAGCAGTAGGGGTCATAAGCAGTAATAGAAGTCCTAGTGGTGATAACAGAGATGCATGCCATACCTACATAATAACCCAACAGATGTTCATCAACAGTAATGGCCTTATGTCATTACACAGTGTTGGGGCAAAAATATGGGACATAAATAATAATACAAAAATTCTATGGCCATAAGTATGATGTTGTATAGGGACACCAAATATTGTCCCAGGAAACAGGAGGGTTTTGGAGGAGGTCCAGAAAAAATCAGGAGTGATTCCTGGCACTAGAAACAGTGATGTTCTCTTCCACAAAGGTGAAAAAAGTACTCAATTTTGGAAGTGGACTAAAACCCTGCTAACTGCATGAGCCACATAGCTGAAAGGCCTAGTGTGCTAATTGCACTGTGCTGTAGTTAACAGGAGCTGGGCTTTGAAACCCGGCACGGGTGAATATTTAACAGCCAAGTCGCCTAATGCACTACATACGATGTACTGTATAAAACAACCTGCTTGCTGGTCTCAAGTCTTATTATACCTCTAACCCTGCATTAGGATACAGTTGCTGCAGTCCTCATGTCTTACTGCAACAGCATGTGGCAGGACTTCACGTATTCCAGTAGATATAATACCTCTAAAATGAGCAGTATTAGTAGTAAACTTGTGCGTGATTACACCCAATACTAAAGAACAGTACAAGGAAGCAGATATGCAACAAAATTCCCATCTGTTCAAAATTTCAGAAGTCATTTAAGCCTCATATTTCATAAAAAAGTAAAATCATCTAACATTTCCAATGAATTATGGTTCTAAACATGTTAGTCTCAAAAGTAAACAGAAAGCTGCAACTTGATCTCTCTAGCTCAAACTCCATGAGAAGAAAAAAACAATTTCATTCAGCTAAAGGGTACAGCATGAAAGCTCTCCTGAATGCACCCCAAAGGGTACAATTACTGATTCCGTAGTTATGCAAGTGTAAGATGTCTGCTGATACTTTTGCAGTGAAGCTGTATGTTACAGTATAGCAGAACAGATGTCAACTATGGTGTACAGAATAGCTATCAAGTACCTATCTAAAAACACATTGCCTTGATGAAAGTATGCTGCTGGTAGACAGAGGAAAATACTGCTGCAGTAATTAAACCACATGCCTCTGGGAAACACTGATGATGGATCAGATATGAAGTTCAGGGAATGGATTTGCACACCACATAGATATAAGCCATGTTTACCACAAGAGAGTCTATCAAGCTGGTAGGAACACAAAGATGAAGAAACAGGATGAGTTAAAACACACCCTTAGGACAAGATAAGTAAGTAATGCAGTGAAGCTGGCAGGGATACTAAGGTTAGGAAGGTTGTACACTAAACCTACTGATGACACTACATAGTAACAGTGTTAAAAAAAGAAAAAAACTACTGAACATGAAGGCAACTCCACCAGCAAATTAAAAAAAACTGAAATTCGTTAAATAGCAAACTAAACTTACAAAAAAACAAAATCCAACTCCTCTCTGTGCAGCTAGTTTCAACAGCAGTCTACCAATTGAAACAGATGTACCGGCAAAAGGTGAAAGCATTTTCTTGCAGTACCTTTACTTTCATTTTCATTTTTTTGGTTTACTTAGGTTTGGTTCCTCTGGGTCCTAGTGCCTAGCCTGTCTCTTGCTTACACCTTCACAAAACTGTAAATTGAAATTAGTGCAGTCTATAAGCTTCTTCAGTGGCACACACAACACGCTCCCACACAGCTTAGCCTTCTACTCGTAAATCCCCTTCCCTGTAGTTAAGCAAAACTAGATAACAAAAATAAGTTACAACAGACTTTGTTCTAGCAAACGAGAGATAACACTTGTAAATCTCACTAAGCAGCACAACAGATTTTAATTTGCAAAGTATATAGAGTACAGCTTAAACTTGTAAATTCCCCTTATTGAATTTGGCCCATCAAATGAGATAACATAACAGTCGTAAATGCCAGTAAGCATTAACAAACAACAACAGAGTTTAATGTGCAAAACATACACTTGTAGATCCCCGTTCCGTCTAGTTAAGCAAACTATATAGCAAAAATAAGATGCACAACGGATTTTAAAAGAGACAGTTCTGCAAAGTATAGTGTACAGCTTACAGACACAGTTGAACAGACGATATAGAAATGAAATGGAGCTTACCGACCTGTGGAAGTTGACTTAGTGTGTCTGCCAGTACCAGGAACTAATGCAATCATGTTTTTCCGCGCACTTTTGTTTTAAATTACGTAGCGTGCGGCACACTTATGAGTCTGGTCTTGCAGCTGTAAAAGTGGGAGGGTGCTTCCTCCTCCTCCCCTATGGTTCCGGGCCAGCGCCTAAAACGGAATGCAAAGGGCATTCTTAAAGAGGAATGCCCTTTCTTTACAAAAAAACACTTTTTTTTTTTTAAATTATAATAAAATTAATTTCTCAGCTAGCCGATTCCAGGGGGGTGCAAGTGCACCCTTGCCAGTTGGTCTTTAGAAAGTACCTGCAGCTAGTATCCTAAGGGTTATACATACCACTGTTTCCACTGGGAATGGGTTCCCCTCTGTTGGCCCTGGGTATGAGTTGAGGGCAGCAGAGCTCAGTGAGTTCTTGTAGTAAGCCCCTGTCCACCCTGTAGTGCTGTACAATTTCCAGCTCATGTAGCTCCTGGAAGGTTACCCTGGGCCTGAACACTCTTCTCCTTCTCTGTCTAGGCCTATTAACAGTAGCATCAGCAGCACTGACTTCAGCATCTAGCACATGCAGATTTAGCAGACATACAGCAGCCTCTAGCATTCTCTCAGGTTAAAATTCCCAAGTGTGTTCTCCAATGGTCCGGAGTACTGGGGAAAATCAGATTGTAGGGTATATGCATACTTTCTGGAGCTCTGTTATAGGTGCAGAATGTGTAATTGGCTAAGTGTGATGCATTCCACCTGCCTAGCATATAATTAACATCATGTAATGGCCCTAGTTTAAGCTAAATAGGGATTAAGACTGATTAATATTTCATTGGTCTTTTAGATACACTCAGCACTGCAGAGCAAAGGGCATATGCGTACATGATTACCTCTTAATGCTATTCAACTCCACTTAATTTGCATAGGGATCCATGCTCACAGCCTGGAAACTACATGCTTGATAACCCTACCACGTTAGCAATAGCACCAATATACCATTGTAGATACCCCATGCAAGGTCCTGTAATACAGTTCTGTGACAGAATATATATATTTTTTTTCCAATTTATTTTTTTATTTTTTATAAAGCATGTTTGCACACTGTGACATGCTGTGCAAGCATGCCCAGATTATTAAAAGAAAATAAATTAATTTAACTTATTTCCTTTAATTTTTCAGACAGACAAGAGGATAGTTTCACTCATATCTGTATATGGTATGCCATTTCTGTCTATATATCAACATTTTTACAGCCCCTTTTGTCTGTCTACACTACTGCACACAGAATTTTTCCATGCACACTACAGACACTGACACTGGGTCTGAAGAACTGCCTATCTGCTTGATGGATTGCTCTACTGACTCATTTGCATGAGATTCAACTGTTTTCGCTCAGCAGTGCTTACTGAATCTAAAACCTGCTTACGTTCATGTAAGTAGTGCGGCATGATGCCTCCCCCCCACTGTTTTTTTTTTTTTTTTTTTTTTTTTTTGCTGATATAATACTAGGACTGATGAGACAAAGAGGATTTCTTCTCTGCATCAGAGCAGGAAGTATTGCATTTGCTGGGACTGGGTCTTCTGTATAAAGGTCTTCCAGGAGGTGTGAAAGTAAATAATATGATTCTGGTCCTTCTAGCAATATTGTAAGCTGGGATAGACATAACAATTTAAACTTGAGTCTGACTTAACCAAAAGTTTAAAAAGAGCATAATAAATGCCACTGGTTGTTTCGTCCATATATATATATATATATATATATATATATATATATATATATATATATGGATATTTCTCTCTCTCTCTCTCTATATATATATATATATATATATATATATATATATATATATATAGAGAGAGAGAGAGAGAGCTCTGACTACCTGTCAATTTATACAGTGGATATAAAAATTTACACACCCCTGTTAAAATGACAGGTTTTGTGATATAAAAGAATGAGACCACAATAAATCAGTTCAAAACCTTTCCTACCTTTAATGTGT
Source organism: Protopterus annectens (assembly GCF_019279795.1). Lineage (NCBI taxonomy): Eukaryota > Metazoa > Chordata > Ceratodontiformes > Protopteridae > Protopterus > Protopterus annectens. Next base: position 1,047,782,363 of record NC_056725.1, on the reverse strand, counting down.
CCTATAACCTGTACAATTCAATTGAAAAACAAAGTACAATAAGCTGGTTGCATAAGTGTGCACACCCTTAAACTAATACTTTATTGAAGCACTTTTTGATTTAATTACATCATTCATTTTTCTTGGATAGGAGACTATCAGCATGGCACATCTTGACTTGGCAATATTTGTTCACGCTTCCTTGCAAAAGTGTTCCAAATCTGTCAGATTGCGAGGGCATCCTTGTGCAGCCCTCTTCAGGTCACCACACATATTTTCTATTGGATTTATGTCTGGGCTCTGGCTGGGGCATTCCAAAACTTTAATTTTCTTCTGGTGAAGCCATTCTTTTGTTGATTTGGATGTATGCTTGGGGTCATTGCCATGTTGAAAGGTAAAATTCCTCTTCATCTTCAGCTTTCTAGCAGATGCCTGAAGGCTTTTGGCCAAAAGTGACTGGTATTTGGAACTGTTCATAATTCCCTCCACCTTGACTGAAGCCCCAGTTCCAGCTGAAGAAAAGCAACCCAAAAGCATGATACTGCCACCACCATAGTTTACTGTGGATATGGTGTTTTTTGGTGATGCGAAGTGTTGTTTTTGCGCCAAACATACCTTTTGGAATTGTGACCAAAAAGTTCAACCTTGGTCTCATCAGACCATAATACATTTTCCTACATGATTTTGGGAGACTTGTATTGTTTTGCAAATTTGAGCGGAGTCTGGATGTTATTCTGTGTAAGAAAAGGCTTCCGTATTGCAACCCTACCCCATAGCCCAGGCATATGGAGAATACGGGAGATTGTTGTCACATGTAGTACACAACCAGTACTTACCAGAAATTCCTGCAGCTCCTTCAGTGTTGCTGTAGCTCTCTTGGCAGCCAACCTGACCCGTTTTTGTCTTGTCTTTTCATTAATTTTGGAGAGACGTCCAGTTCTTTGCAATGTCACTATTCCCCCATATTTTCTCCAATTTCTGATGACTGCCTTCACTGTGTTCCATGGTATATCCAATGCTGTGGAAATTTGTTTGTACCTTTCTCCTGACTGATACCTTTCAACAATGAGATCCCTTTAATGCTTTGTAAGCTCTCTCCGAACCATGGCTTTTGCTGTAGCAGGCAACTGAGTAAATGTCAAGAAAATCCTACTAGAACAGCTGACTTTTATTTGGGGTTAATCAGAGTCTCTTTAATTGATGGCAGGTGTGTACCCAAGAAGACTGAATGCTGTAGTTAAATCAAAAGGTGCTTCAACAAAGTATTAGTTTAAGGGTGTGCACACTTATGCAACCAGCTTATTGTACTTTATTTATTTTTTACATTTTTCCCCTAAAATGTTTGTTTGTTTTTCAGTTGAATTGAACAGTTATAGGTCATATTAAAGGTGGGAAAAGTTTTGAAATGATTTATTGGAGTTTCATTTTTTTATATCACAAAAACCTGTCAGGGTGTGTAAACTTTTTATATCCAATATATATATATATATATATATATATATATATATAGATATATAAAAGGAGTATTTTGAAGGGCCAATGCATCAGAGCTGCCAGAATGACTTCGGAATATAATGACACAAGGAAGGAGGTAGACTATATAGGCACCCTATTTGAGGAAAGGGAATATCCCAGATCTTTAATAAATGATGTTACTGCATATGTATCAAAAGAATGGGGGAAAAACAGACCACTTTTAGCTTTTAGGAGTAGGTCTAGAGAAGAATAAGGGTGAATTTGAGAAGGACAAAGATTTTCAATACACTAGGGCATGTGTGGTTGAGTATAGCCCATATGTGGAGGAAGTTAAGAACATCATAGGACACAAATGGAATATTTTGAGAAGTTATGAAATGGTACTTAGCAAAGTGGGCAAAACACCTAGTTATGTGTGTAAGACAGGACATAATTTAAAGTATAGATTTGAAAGGGGGAACAATGGGTCTCACTATGATAAAGGAGACAGGCACACTAGGAAATATGGGCGATGTCAGAAATGTAAAGATATTATAGAGGAGAAAACTATAATTTTAGGGGATATTAACCACACCAAAATATGGTTCAAGAAGTGGAACTGTCTATCCCAGCATGTTATATATCTGGCTAAGTGTATGACATGTCCGAGTTATTATGTGGGAAAGATGGGCAGACAATTGAGGAATAGGATTTATGATCATACATACTGTATAAAAAGAAGGATCGAAACAATGCTTTGTGTAGACACATACAGATGCATGATGAGAGACATTCCTTTAAATTTGGGATATTGGAACTGGTTAAAGTAAATTCCAGGGGTGGGAACATCAAGGCCAAGTTGGGAGAAAAGGAAGTAAAATGGCAACTTATATTAAATGCAGCTAAGGCTCCTGGGCTGTATGTCCACATACCCACTAAGCTGATTTTAGATGCAAGATTATGAACAGACAGTTTAGTTAGTGTATATTTCATACACATATTTGGTGTTGAATACAGTGACCTAAGTAGAAAATGAAGTAAGAACAAGTTCAACTTCTTTATGTTATATACTCAAGTAATTCATAGGTATTTTTAGGAGGGGCACAAATATATAACATATTATATAATTTATAACACAAAATGGTTTTATAATTCATGTAATTTTTATCTATTGTTTATTAACACGTGGGATGGTTTTGAGCATATGTATTAGAAATGTATTGGTGTATAGGGTGAAAGTGTGTTGTTTTGGATGTAATATACATAAGTATTTGCAGCTATTTGTGAGCTATTTATTAGGTCATGTTTAATTAATGAAAGTGTTTAATAGATAGTTCATTCCCATTGGGTGTTAATTTTATATAAGCTGGAAATACAATTATACACTGATAAAGTCTGCTTTGGCAGATGAAATTGCTTAGCCTTTGTGTTTCATTTACATATTAACCTAAGTGGTTCGTTTTTTATGTTTTTTTTAATAAAAGTTAGTTTAATCGTTTGAGGTGTTCGTGAGCTGTGGCACCATATTTAGCATATATTAAGTGTATTTGGGTATTTATAGGTTCATAGATTCATAGGTAGGTACTAGGCTATTGGCCCTAGGGCATAATTAAGCCTAGCCAAAATGTTTTGGCTTGCGCCTCCCAAGTGGTTTAGTTACCTGCCCCTCTGTCGAGCAGAGTCACAGAAGTGATTCCCGGGGTGAATTTCCTTTTCCCCATCCACTCATCAAGATTCTTCATGAAGAGCGCTAATGAGGAGCTCTGCCTCACATATATGGGGACCTTATTCCAGAGCAAGGGGAGTCTCTGGGACACAAATCTATCCCTCCCACAAGTCCTGTTTATTGTTGAGGTCAGGTTTAGGTCCCTAGAATGTGTAGTTCAGGTAGACTGGGTTTTCCTTAGGTGGAGCATTTCCAGCAATTCGGGGTTAGACATATCCTTGTATGTTAGGCAGAGATCATCTCTGAACAGCCGGTATGCAACCGAGTACAGTTGAAGTTTTTTTAGCCTGGTGGCATAGGGCATATGTTTTAGGCCTGTTATCCTCTTGGTGAGGTATTTATGAGGCCTTTCCAGTTGTTGCAGGTGTCTAGTAAGGTACATCCCGAATGGGGCATTGTACTCAATAATGGGCCTAATGAGTGATGAGTAGAGGGGGACAATAACTTCCCTTTTTCTAGATGCAAACCCCTTCATGATAAGGTGGGCCATGTAGAAGGATTTTCTGACCACTTTAGCAATTTGGTTATCGAAGGAGAGTTTACTATCCACCTAGGTCCCTAGGTCTCTTATCACACTCTCTGTGTTAAGTGAGCTACCACCTATGTGGTAATTCATAGGTACTTGGTTTTTCCCAAAGGGGATGACAATGCACTTTTTGGCATTTAGATTGAGGCCATGATTTTGGCACCATGTATCTGTTTCAGTGAGTCCCTTTTGAAGGATATCTACGTCAGCAGGAGTCTCAATTTTGGCGCTCAGTTTGCAGTCATCTGCAAACTTTGTTAGCCATAGTCCCTCTGTGTTTGCTTGTACCTGGGAGAAGTAAATACCGAACAGGAGAGGTCCCAAGACTGAGCCATGGGGTACTCCACTTGTCACATGTTTGGAGTCAGACCTAGCTTTTTCTATTTTCACTGTATGGGTTCTGTCTGTGAGCCAGTTAGCAACCCATCTTATGATGTAAGGGTTTATATTTAGGTTAGTGAGTTTGTCTTTAATTCCCAAGTGGCTTTCAAAGGCTTTTGCAAGGTCAAGGTATTCTGTGTGGACCACCTTTCCCTCATCGATTGCTTTGGTGACCATCCCAAAGAAGTCAGCCAGGTTTAGGAGACATGACCTACCCTTTACGAAACCAAACTGGGTAGGGTCTAGGGTTTGTAGATTCCCAATGTTGTTGTCTATGAGTTCCATGATGATGCGCTCTATGGCCTTACAGATGAGACTCGTCAGGTTTATGGGGCGATAGTTCCCAGGGTCGGTGGTGGCTCCTCCTTTGTGAAGCAGGACAAACGTTGCTGTGCGCCACTCAGTGGGCATGTAGCCTGAGGAAAGGCTGTGGTTGAACATGGTATTCAGGTGAGGGATTAGTTTGTTTTGAAGTTCATGTATCATGCAGCCTGGGATGTGTCTGGTCCCATGGATGCTGTGTTCTTTGCTTTAGAAATTGCCGTTTTCACCTTGGTGTCCATAATTATGGGGTCAGCACAATCTTCTGGTATAGATATGGGCCCTTTAGGGGGTGAGGGTGGGGTAAAGTTTGCACTGAACCTATCTGCCAGTATATTGATTATATCAGTTGGTTCTGTGAATTTTGAACCATTATGCTGTAGCTCAGAACAGATCTGAGAGTTGCCATTTAGGTTCTTGACCTAGCCAAAAAATACTTTGTGGTTGTCTTTCATGTCCATTGCGATTTTTCTTTCAAAGCTTTTTGCTAAGGTTTGTCATGATGATCCTCCATTCCTGGGTTTTTACTCTTTTTTTGTAATAATTTCTTCCTTCTATTATAGAGTTTGTTTATGGCTGGGGTCCACTAGACTGGCTTCCTTTTTTGGAGGAATTGGTCTTGGTTTTGTTTGGAATACCCTGGTCCATGCACTCGTGTAAGTGCTTGTAGAGTGCTTTTGTGTAGGCTACAGCAGATTCAACCAAGTTGTAATTCTGCATGGGGGTGATGAAGTTTGCCACCTCCATTTTAAGCAGCATAAAGTTTGCTTTGGAGAAGTTTTTCACTGTGGTTTCCTTGGGGGTGAGAGAAGGTGGTATGTGGCTATCAACTGTGATGAGTTTATGGTGTGATCTAACCAACAAGGGATTTACCTCGGGTGAGGAGCACTTGTCCCCCATGTTGGTGATGACCAGGTCCAGTATATTGTTGCCCCTTGTAGGGGTGTTGATAAGCCGGTCCAGGACATTTCAGGTAATATATTCCAGGAAGCATTGCACAAAGGTATTAGTGCTTGAGTAATTTTCACAGTTGAAGTTTGGGTAATTGAAATCACCCAGTATTAGGGTGTTTGGTTGGACCCTCATGTTTTTCAGTATTTCGAGGAATGAGGAGTGGGGGCCTTGGGGCATGGATGGGGATCTGTAGCAAGCTACAATCTAGATTGCAGTTTTGCCCATTGTCAGTTGCACTTGGATGATCTCTGAGGCGTCATACTTTGCAACTAGTCTGGAGGTGTGGTTATCCTTGATGAATATGGATATGCCTCCTCCCTTGGTGTTTTGGTCCAGGTTTTGTGGCCGAAATGTGTGGTATGAGTTGTAGCCTGGAATTGCTGGGGTGCTCTCTTGAGCCCTGAACTAGGTCTCAGTTACTACACAAATATCGATGTTCTCTATTTTGAGAAGGGCCTCAAGTGAGTGCATTTTGAGGTTTAAACTCCTGGCATTGAGCTGCATTACCCTCAGTTTTTGTCACTGGTACTTATTACGATGGTGGGTTTGTCTTTTAAGCCTTGCCTAAAAAAGGCACTATGGGGGTGGCAAGAGCCTTGGCCAGTATCCTGAATCCCAGGGGTGACAGGTGCAAGCCATCTCTGGCGAAGCATCGTGGCTTGTCAAGCATGTCATCACAGGCAGATAGATACTGGATCCCCTTTGAATGACACTGGAAACTTAGCCAATTGTTGAAATTTATCATTTTATTCCTTGTACTGAGGTGTCATTCTTGGTGAAGGTAAGATGCTACTCAGGGCTAGGGTCATATCTGCCTTGGTTACATCATCAAATAACTCTTCTATATCTCTTTTCATGTAGTCCAGGGAGGTACATCTCAGGTCATTCACACCAACATGGACAATGACAGAGTCATATTTTTACTTGTTATGGAGTGACCTGAGTGCCTGTGTGATGTGGCGGATTCGGGTACCCAACAAGCAGTTGACAGTAACATTCTCTTTGCCCAACCTGGTGAGTGGGACACCAGTGTGCCTGACTATGGCGTCCCCTATTACAAGTGTGTTAGTTATGATGTTATGCCTTATGGGCTATGGTTGTGTGGCACATTGATTTTGGAGGTTATGTGTTGGTTGCTGTGTGTTTGTGGGTGGAGGTTGTTTGCATGTCTGCTTTGGAAGTCTATGTTGTTTCCACAGATTTTTATTTAGAGCCACTGAGGATGTCTTTGTGTATCTATGTGTGGGATTTGCAGTTGCAGGTGTGGTGGGTCTATGTGTGGTGAGTGAGATGTTGCAGGTTATTACCTTCTCCTCTTGACTGTCTATTCCAGTCGTGGCTGGAAAGAGCTTTGCCTTAAGTTTGGCTGTGTAAGTGCATCTCTCTCAGATTTTGGTGTCATGTGATAAATGGAGAGGGTTGTGTGTGTACATGAGGCAGTTGTGACATTGCCTCAGGATGCCCAGATTCATCAGGTGAACATGAGAATACACTGGAAAGTGGCCTTTGGACATGCCTGAATGGATTGAGGAACTTTTTTCTTGTTCAGCTGGTGGGAGAGAGTAATTTGACTGTTCCCTACAAACAAATGTTGGGGGTCAAGTACTATAGTTTATTTGTACTTCTGTCTCTTTTCTGAGCAAGTGCTAGTCCAAAAGTGGTGATTTAAGTGCTAATACTTGAAGAACTGACTAGTACTAAAGGAAAAACTAAAGAGCAAACTCTGTGGAGCCGGGGATAGTTTAACCGTAGCTAAACGCCTCTGCGTTTTGCGCAAAACCGCTAAAATGTGTTTTTTATATCAGAAAGTAAAAGAGATAGAAATTAGCCCAAAATGGCCAACAAAACTACAATTTCTGGGCTGAAACCACTCCTCCAAGGACAGGTAGGCTGTTCAAAGCTCCCCACTCTTATTGGTGAACAGAGTAACTTCCTTCTATCCAAGTAAGGATATGGGCGACACATAAGCTTAAACACAGTCCAGGTACCAGAAAATATCTGAATCCTGAATTTTCTAGCTTAGAAAGGTGGGAAATAGGAAGATTTTTCTGTTGTTTTGGGGGGTTTTTTTTCCAAAAATATAGCAGATACAACAGAAAAAACACGTTTAAGGTATAGAAACAGCTATTGCACTTGAGTGTGAAGCCAAATACAATTAAATAATGCAATATGCAACAAAAACAACTTTTTAAAGTGCAGACAGTAAATAAGTACAAATGCAGCTAAAAATGAGCTTCTAGAGTATCAGTAAACACCAGAAGCCGAGTGATTAGGCGGAATTAACAATGAAGAGCAAGGAAAACCAGAAATAAGGTACTTAAACACTCCAAAGTCTCTCTTTTCTCTCTCTGGTTCTGTAGGACTCTGCAGGACACCTGGCAGGATCTTGCTGAGCTGGTGAACAGAGTAACTTCCTTCAATCCAAATAAGGATATGGACAACACAGAAGCTTAAACACAGTCCAGTTACCAGCAAATATCTGAAACCGGACTTTTCTAGCTTACAAAGGCGGAAAATAGGAAGATTTTTTTCCAAAAATATAGCAGATACAACAGAAAAAACTACTTTTAAGGTATAGAAATGGCTATTGCACTTCAGTGTGAAATAAATACAATTAAGTAATGCAATACACAACAAAAATGACTTTTTTTTAAGTGCAGGCAGTAAATAAGTACAAATGCAGCTGTAAATGAACTTCTAGAGTACCAGTATATGCCAGAAACTGAGCATGCAGGTGGAATTAACAATGAAGAGCAAGAAGAAACAGAAAAAAGGTATTTAAACATTCCAAAGTCTCTGTATTCTCTCTCTGGTGCTATAGGACTTTGCAAGACACCTGGCAGGATCTTGCTGAGCTTATACAAGTGCAAAAAAAATGTGCAAATGTGGTTTTTATATCAGAAAGATAAAAGAGATAGAAATTAGTCCAAACTGGCCAATAAAACTACAATTTTAGGACTGAAACCATTCCTCCAAGGACAGGTAGGCTGTTCAAAGCTCCCCACTCTCACTGGTGAACAGAGCAACTTTCTTCTATCCAAGTAAGGATAGGGGCAACACAGAAGCTTAAACACAGTCCAGGTACCAGCAAATATCTGAAGCTGGACTTTTCTAGCTTAGAAAAGTGGCAAATAGAAAGATTTTTTTTGTTTTTTTGTTTTTTTTTTCAAAAATATTGCAGATACAACAGAAAAACACTTTTAAGGTATATAAATGGCTATTTCACTTGAGTGTGAAGTCAAATACAATTAAATAATACAATATACAACAAAAACAACTTTTTTAAAGTGCAGGCAGTAAATAAGTACAAATGCAGTTGAAAATGAGCTTCTAGAGTATCAGTAAATACTAGAAACTGTGCGATTAGGTGAAATTAACAATGAGCAGCAAACAAAAAACAGAAAAAAGGTACTTAGACACTACAAAGTCTCTCTATTATCTCTCTGGTGCTGTAGGACTCTGCAGGACACCTGGCAGGATCTTGATGAGCTGATATAAGTGCAAAAAACCTCAGAAATGCATTTTTATATCAGAAAGATAAAAGAGATAGAAATTAGCCCAAAATGGCCAATAAAACTACCATTTCTGGGCTGAAACCACTCCTCCAAGGACAGGTAGGCTGTTCAAAGCTCCCCACTCTCACCGGTGAACAGGGTAACTTCTTTCTATACAAGTAAGGATATGGGCAACACAGAAGCTTAAACACAGTCTAGGTATCAGCAAATATCTGAAACCGGACTTTTCTAGCTTAGAAAGGTGGGAAATTTTTTTTCTCAAAAATATAGCAGATACAACAGAAAAAATACTTTTAAGGTATATAAATGGCTATCTCACTTGATTGTGAAGCCAAGTACAATTAAATAATGAAATATACAACAAAAACAAGCTTTTTAAAGTGCAGGCAGTAAATAAGTACAAATGCAGTTTAAAACGAGCTTCTAGAGTATCAGTAAACACCAGAAACCTAGCGTTTAGGCAGAATTAACAATGAAAAGCAAGAAAAACCAGAAAAAAAGGTTCTTAAACACTCCATAGTCTCCCTATTCTCTCATTGGTGCTGTAGGAAACTGCAGGGCACCTGGCAGGATCTTGCTGAGCTGATACAAGCACAAAAACCATGCAAATGCTGTTTTTATATCAGAAAGATAAAAGAGATAGAAATTAGCCCAAAATGGCCAACAAAACTGCAATTTCTGGGCTGAAACCACGCCTCCAAGGACAAGAAGGCTGTTCAAAGCTCCCCACAATTACTGGTGAGCAGAGTAACTTCCTTCTATCCAAGTAAGGATATGGGCAAACACTCTGCAACTAAAAGTAAACTAGACAAACTTCAATAAAAAGGAAGCCAAAGGATCGATGCACCATGAACCAAATAGTTGAATAAATCCACACTGGAGTGAATATGCTAAAAGTACGTCGATTTATTTAAGCCACAAAACAGATACAACTTTTCGTCGGCGACTCCTCATCAACTTCTTCAGAAAATTAAAAATACCTCGCCACTGACATGGCATATTTAAATACTCACATAAAATCACATGGTATCAACACTGTCTCCTTCAATCGGGAATTAGAATTTTAAATTGAACCTAATAAAACATGAACCCAGCCTCGTTCCACTGTTGCAAGAACATCGCAATCAGAAACAAAGCTGACAAGCCAAGCAGCAGCTACCATATCTATTATAAAGCTTAAACAACATTATATATTAACTCCCTCCGATTGAACTACATATTCACAAAGTGTATAAATAACAAAGTTTTCTACAATGATATAAATAAATAAAATAAAGACAAAGATGCAGTCAAAAATAGCCTTGATTAAGTACAAAGGCAAACTGACTACCATCACAAAAAAATTAAATGCAAAACTTAAATTGACCAATAATTAACCATAAAATAAAATGTATTGAAGACATGATAAAATGTCTTAATAAAAATTCTACCTCTCCAAACTTCTCAATTTCAATACACTAGTAATAGACAACATACTATTTAAGCCTGGATAATGGTAAGCTTCCAATTTTAGCTGCCATAACAGTTCCTTGAGTTCCAACATTAATGATTCGGGACCCCCTCCCTATTGTCTAAAACCAACTGATCAATCACTGTGAAGTTAAATTCATGATCGGGGCACTCCTTGAAATGCTTGGCCAGTGCATTGTCCATTTTTTTCCTTCCTGATGGCATACATGTGTTCATATAGGTGCTCTTGTAATCTCTGATCCATTTTGCCTGTATAAAACACAGGACATGAAGAGCACTTAGCCATGTAAACCACATGTGCACTAGCACAATTAAATCTCCCCTTGATATTATATTTTATTTCTCTGATCGTAAAGTAAGTACCTGCTTTGACGAACTGGATATTTACACATACTGCATTTAAACATGCCTGATCTAGCATAAGAAGACTTGGGTTTCATTTCCAGAATGTTCTTTAAATTAAGGCCCCTCCTGAAGGTTACTTTGGGGTTAATTCCTAACTGGGAGGGGGCTTGATTGTCTGGTATAAGTAGACTCCAATTCTTCTTGATAATAGAAACAATATCACCCGCATCCACATTATAAGTGGTAATAAAACTACAGGGGTAGATACTGTTAGCATGAAAGTTCTCTGGTGGTAAAGCCGGTTCTGCAGTAGAATGGCCTAGGATGGGTGAATATAATCCATTCTCCCTCTTGGAACATGCCTCTTTACACAATTCTGCAATCAAATTGCTAGGGTAATCTCTGTTCAAAAAAAGTTCTCGAATAAAAAGGCATTCTTTCAAGAAATTGCTGTTCCTTGACACTGTTCTGGCCGCTCTGACCAGCTCACCCTTAGCTATCTATCTCTTCTGATGGAGCGGATGGTTACTATTAAAATGCAAATAAGTGTTGGAAAAAAAATTTTTTGGTGGATTTTAGCTAAAAAGCAATCCTGAGATATATCCTTGTAAAAATCCACATCTAAATATGCTATCCTCTCCACAGAGAAGTTCAAAGTGAATTTGAGAAAATCGGTGGAAATATTGAAACTTTCTAACAGGGAATCTGCCACTTCCTTGTCACCCTTGAGTATGATAAAAATGTCATCCAGAAATCGGGTGTATAGTTGAAGTTTTTCTTGTATTATGGAATTAGGAAATACAAACTCCCTCTCCCAAAAAGCCATCACCAAATTAGCCACACTGGCCCCACAAGGGGAGCCCATGGGCACCCCTATCCATTGATGAAACCATCGGTTATTGAAGGAGAAAAAATTGCATGTTAAAACAATGTCCAGTAGTTCTCTGACCATCAAAATTTCTTTGGCTGGGGCTTGTTTGGCAATCATGATCGCTTGAATCCATTCCACTGCCACATCATGGGGAATAGAGGAGTACAAATCTATCACATCGATAGTTAAAAAATGACTTTCGGCACTGAATAGAATTTGGCTGACCCTAGCCAAAAATGACCAAGAATCCTTGGAGATGTGCGCCTCACTGGATACATACTTTTTCAAAATTGTATCCAGCACCTTTGCCACTGCATAGGTCATACTACCCCTTGCACTAACCAACTGGTGCATAGTGGGATCCTGGATATTTTTGTGGATCTTTGGGTTGACAAAAAGAACTGGTATTTTTGGATTGGATGTGGATATATAATTGAAAACATCCAAATCTATAACTCCGCTGATAAACATGTCATCAAAATAATAACGTACTTGAGATATATTAATGTTCAACTAATTTCTTGATACCTCATTATATGTCTCGGAGCCCAAAATAGCTACCATTCTGTTGGTATAATCATCAACCTCCATAACCACGAGCCCTCCTCCTTTGTCTGGCTGCATCACTCTAACCACGGAGTTGCATAACAATTCCAGTAAAGATTTTTCCACTTTGGTGATGTTATAATTAACAGCTCATTTGGACTTAAGTAAAAAATGGATGTCCAAATCACATAACTGCTCAAAGAGGCTTAACGAGGGATGCAAAGGGGGATTATAGGTACTAGGTATATGGAAGGACTTATTCGAGGTCATCTGTTCCCCTAATAAAAGCTGTAAATTTAGCTTTCTCACAAAAAGCTTTAAGTCAATTATAGTGTTAGCCAAATGTGCCCTCCGAGAAGGTACAAAAGATAAGCCCTTGGCCAAGAGATCCACCAAAGGTTGTGAAAAGACAAAACTTGAATAATTATATATCTTAAAATCCATACCAGTATTTTTCACTATTTTATATGGAAGTTGGCCCAGAGGTATTGGATCAGTCATAGTCCCGGCTAATTCCTCCTGGTCTTGGGTCTGTTCCTGTTCTTCCGGCCTGGAGACTGCTGGGATGGCGAGGCTGAGTTCCAAAAATTTGAACTCTCTGGTTCATGTGGGGGATTAACCAGCTTAGAATGTGAGGCTAAACAATCACTCCTTTGAATCTGGTTCTGTTGGTCAAAGGCGCCAGGGGGTGCTTCATCCTGTTCTTGATTAGACAAATTAAACCTAGAATTATTGGTTACACTCAGTTCCTCAATATAATGCACTGATGTCCCCAAATATTGCCTTGGGATTTAGGAGGCTTGTGATAAGCCAAACCTTCTTTGTACACTTTTATATCTCTTTGGAGTTTCTTAACCTTATTGGCAGTGATTTTGGATATATGTTGGTCGATGCTTGTGTAGATCCAGTCATAATCGTATCTATACCTTAGGAAATTGGAGTCCTTCCTGATTACAACGTCCAACTTACTTATCTCTTCTGTCAAGGTATTAGCTGCCTCTTGGCAATGCTTGCAAATTAAGTTGACAAGTTCGGACCCTTCTCTGTCAAAAAGTGAAAGCAAATCTTTGTGGAAGGCAGAACCTTCCTCCAACCCTGTCAGGTACTACCAAGAACGGAGGCCCTAAGGCACTATTTTGGAATGCTGACATTCTCCAAAATAAGCAGCCTCCAATTGCAATTTCCTAAGTTTGATAAGTTTGATAAGTATGACCTACGCAGTGGCAAAGGTGGTAGATACAATTTTGAAAAAGTATGTATCCAGTGCGGTGCACATCTCTATGGTCATTTTTGGCTAGGGTCAGCCAAATTCCATTTAGCGCCAAAAGTCATTTTTTAACCATCGATGTGATAGATTTGTACTCCTCTATTCCCCATGACATGGTGGTGGAATGGATTAAAGCGATCATGATTACCAAACAAGCCCCAGCCAAAGAAATTTTGATGGTCAGTGAACTATTGGACATTGTTTTAACATGCAATTTTTTCTCCTTCAATAACCAATGGTTTCATCAATGGATAGGGGTGCCCATGGGCTCCCCTTGTGGGGCCAGTGTGGCTAATTTGGTGATGGCTTTTTGGGAGAGGGAGTTTGTATTTCCTAATTCCATAATACAAGAAAAAGTTCAACTATACACCCGATTTCTGGATGACATTTTTATCATACTCAAGGGTGACAAGGAAGCAGCAGATTCCCTGTTAGAAAGTTTCAATATTTCCACCGATTTTCTCAAATTCACTTTGAACTTCTCTGTGGAGAGGATAGCATATTTAGATGTGGATTTGTACAAGCATATATCTCAGGGTTGATTTTTAGCTAAAATCCACTGAAAAAACACTTTTTCCAACACTTATTTGCATTTTAATAGTAACCATCCACTCCATCAGAAGAGATCGATAGTTAAGGGTCAGCTGGTCAGAGCGGCCAGAATGGTGTCAAGGAACAGCGATTTCTTGGAAGAATGCCTTTTTATTCGAGAACTTTTTTTGAACAGGGGTTACCCTAGCAATTTGATTGCAGAATCATGTAAAGAGGTATATTCCAAGAGGGAGAACAGATTCTATTCACCCATCCTAGGCCATTCTACTGCAGAAATGGCTTTACCACCAGAGAACTTTCATGCTAACAGTATCTACCCCTATAGTTTTATTACCACTTATAATGTGGATGCGGGTGATATTGTTTCTATTATCAAGAAGAATTGTAGTCTACTTATACCAGACAATCAAGCCCCCTCCCAGTTAGGAATTAACCACAAAGTAACCTTCAGGAGGGGCCTTAATTTAAAGAACATTCTGGAAATGAAACCCAAGTCTTCTTATGCTAGATCAGGCATGTTTAAATGCAGTATGTGTAAATATTGCCAGTTCGTCAAAGCAGGTACTTACTTTACGATCAGAGAAATAAAATATAATATCAAGGGGAGATTTAATTGTGGTAGTGCACATGTGGTTTACTTGGCTAAGTGCTCTTCATGTCTTGTGTTTTATATAGGCAAAATGTATTGGAGATTACAAGAGCACCTATATGAACACATGTATGCCATCAGGAAGGAAAAAATGGACAATGCACTGGCCAAGCATATGAAGGAGTGCCCTGATCATGAATTTAACTTCACAGTGATTGATCAGATGGTTTTAGACAATAAGGGGGGTCCCGAATCATTAATGTTGAAACTCAAGGAACTGTTATGACAGCTAAAATTGGAAGCTTACCATTATCCAGGCTTAAATAGTATGTTGTCTATTACTAGTGTGTTGAAATTGAGAAGTTTGGAGAGGTAGAATTTTTATTAAGAAGTTTTATCATGTCTTCAATACACTTTATTTTACGGTTAATTATGGGTCAATGTAAGTTTTTCGTTTAATTTTTTTGTGATGGTAGTCAGTTTGCCTTTGTACTTAATCAAGGCTATTTTTGACTGCATCTTTGTCTTTATTTTATTTATTTATATCATTGCAGAATACTTCGTTATTTATATACTTTGTGAATATGTAGTTCAGTCAGAGGGAGTTAATATATAATGTTGTTTAAGCTTTATAATAGATATGGTAGCGGCTGCTTGGCTTGTCAGCTTTGTTTCTGATTGTGATGTTCTTGCAACAGTGGAACGAGGCTGGGTCCATGTTTTATTAGGTTCAATTTAAAATTCTAATTCCCGATTGAAGGAGACAGTGTTGATACCATGTGATTTTATGTGAGTATTTAAATATGCCATGTCAGTGGCGGGGTATTTATAATTTTCTGAACAAGTTGGTGAGGAGTCGCCGACAAAAAGCTGTATCTGTTTTGTGGCTTAAATAAATCGATGTCCTTTTAGCGTATTCGCTCCAGTGTGGATTTATTCAACTATTTGGTTCATGGTGCATCGATCCTTTGGCTTCCTTTTTATTGAAGGATATGGGCAACACAGAAGCTTAAACACAGTCCAGGTACCAGCAAATATCTGAAACCGGACTTTTCTAGCTTAGAAAGACGGGAAATAATAAGATTTTTTTTTCAAAAATATAGCAGATACAACAGAAAAAACACTTTTAAGATATATAAATGGCTATCGTACTTGAGTGTGAAGTCAAATACAATTAAATAATGCAATATACAACAAAAATTACTTTTTTAAAGTGCATGCAGTAAATAAGTACAAATGCAGTTGAAAACGCACTTCTAGAGTATCAGTAAATGCCAGAAACTGAGTGTTTAGTCGGCATTAACAACGAACAGCAAGAAAAAGCAGAAAAAAGGTACTTAAACACTCCAAAGTCTCTCTATTCTCTATTGTGCTGTAGGACTCTGCAGGGCACCTGGCAGGATCTTGCTGAGCTGATACAAGTGCAAAAACTGTGCAAATGTGGTTTTTATATCAGAAAGATAAAAGAGATAGAAATTATCCCAAAACGGCCAATAAAACTACCATTTCTGGGCTGAAACCACTCATCTAAGGGCAGGTATGCTGTTCAAAGCTCCCCACTCTCACTGGTGAACAGAGTAACTTCCTTCTACCCAAGTAAGGATATGGGTAACACAGAAGCTTAACCACAGTCCAGATACTAGCAAATATCTGAAACCGGATTTTTCTAGCTTAGAATGGCAGGAAATAGGAAGGTTTTGGGGGGGGGGATTGTTTTTATTTTTCAAAAATATAGCAGATACAACAGAAAAAAACACTTTTAAGGTATAGAAACGGCTATTGCACTTGAGTGTGAAGCCAAATAATATTAAATAATGCAATATACAACAAAAACAACTTTTTTAAAGTGCAGGCAGTAAATAAGTACAAATGCAGTTGAAAACAAGCTTCTAGAGTATCAGTAAACAAGGCAAATCTTAAAGCCAGAAAAAAATGCTGTTACTTAAAGAAAATAAAATTTGTTGTTAGCACTTTTGTCACATTTCATTAAAGGAACTTCTTCAGATATTTAAAACAACTCAATTTACAGTTTAAATAGTCTCAAGTTAATGACATCATCCACCTCCCATAATCCAGGATCCAACAAATATATAAATACATTTAAATGCCCATGTATATAAAACAGTTGGAACACAAAAAACACAAATTCATCACTAGTCTTAAAGCCCAAGGCCCTCTCCAAGGATTCAGGTCTATCTTCTCAATAACCAAGGAGAGAAAGGAGTGGTTAGTATGTTCGAAAACGTGCTCAGCCAGGGCATTGTTGTTGTCCTGTCTGCTGATACTGTACTGGAGCTCATATATCCTTTGCCTAAAGTGCCTCGAGGAGAGGGAGTTGCTTTGGCAACTGAGATTAAATGCCTTCTCTTACCCCGGGTTGAATGACTCTTGTTCCCTGAAATGTATTTTAAAACTTAGAGCATTAATCAGGTAAAAAAAAAACTCTGGTTATTTAATACTTGGCAGTCCTATTGCAACCGATACTGGTGATGAATTTGTATTTTTTGTGTTCCAACTGTTTTATATACATGGGTATTTAAATGTATTCATATATTTGTTGAATCCTGGATTATGGGAGGTGGATGTTGTCATTAACTTGAGTTTATTTAAACTGTAAATTGAGTTGTTTTAAATGTCTGAAGAACTTCCTTTAATTAAAGGTGATGAAAGCGCTAACAATAAATTTTATTTTCTTTAAGTAACGGCATTTTTTCTAGCTTTATGATTTGCCTTGTTTGTTTCTTTCATTTTTTACAGAGTATCAGTAAACATCAGAAACTGAGCATTTAGGCAGAATTAACAATGAGCAGCAAGAAAAAAGATACTTAAACACTCCAAAGTCTCTCTGTTCTCTATCTGGTGCTGTAGGACACTGCAGGATACATGTCAGGATCTTGCTGAGCTGATACAAGCCGGGTATATGCTATCTTTGGATTTATTCAAGTAGTTTTTGGCACCATGGACTCATTAGATGAAATACCCTCTATGTTCTCCCTGGTAAGATGAGACAATATACACCATCTTCAACGTGAGGTGGATTTACTCAAGGGGGAGCTTATCAGGCTGATTGAAGTGTTTAGCCAATCCAACCACCAGAGTGACATCCAACCCAGCATCTTGACATCATCGTGGCATGGTGAGGAGGTAGAGCCAAGATTTACATTCCTAAAGGTAGATTGAGTAATGGAAACCAACATAGCAGTGGTATCAGACCCTCTCATGGGGTTGTTGCCAACCAGGGTGTGGTTTTTGAGAGTGACTCTACAGCTATAACCCCGGACAGGCAGCAACTCAGAGGATGTGTATGAGGTTGTGGGGCAAAGCCAAAGAGAGTGGCCCCTAAGAAGACTTATTCTACAGTGGTAAATCAACCAAACACAGGTACTCTGGCAAACATGTTTCGTATGAGTAATTTAACTAAACAGAGGAGTGTAACTCCTAGGAATGTAACTGATAAAGGCCATGTTGGGTTGGAATCTTTTTTAGGACAACAGTACATATTCAATAGAGCCAAGTTGGCTATTGAGGACAAATTTATGGACAAAACACAGCAAAAGGAAGAAAAAATGTTAAAATACTTAATTTATGATTTTGGCAAGTAGTTAGGGGTTATTAGAGGGTTGCAAATGGACAATGCTTACTTGAGTAGATGTTTAGAATTAAAAATTGTGCCTATGGCCTTCATTTTTTTTTTAAATACCAATGGGAATGGACTTAAATGCGGATAACATAAAAGAATGTAACATGCTTTTTGACAGTTTTAATTTTAGATTTATGGACTTTTTAATAAAATGTAACAATAGTAAGTAATGTCATATGCTGAAGGATGTAGAGACACTTAATGAAAATATTCAGAAAGGTTTGCTATTTAATCAGTGGGAAAAACTGTATGTGAAACAATATGAAGTAGTAGATGGTAGAAGTAAGAAAATATTTGATAAAAAGTGTCGGAAATTACAAAGGGATTTGGATCAGTATGAGAAATATGTGGTCTACATATGGAAGAAAGGAGATACTGGACATATGAATAAGTATAGAAATACAATGAAATATAGCACATATAGGGAAAGAAATGATTGGGGGACACATAATCATGGGAAATCTTGTGGAAATAAAGCTCTTTTAGGAAGGAAGCAATCTTGGAAGGGGGAATACAGAGATGTATGCAGAGAGTGGAGTCCAGAAGAGTGGGGAGATCACATCTCACGGGGGCGAAAGGAAGAATGGAAAAACAAGATGAAAAGATGGGAATAATACAACAAAATGCAGTGCAATTTAGTATGGGACAATTTAACATATAAAATTACATTCAGTTAAAATTAGAAGAAACACATTTTAAGTTGTTTGCAAAAGGTATGAAATTTGTCCCTTATGAAAAATGTAATTTAGTAGATACCCTTATGGAATTTAAGCTATACTTGAGGAAGGTGAATTTAGCTATACACTTTCAAGATAATAAAAGGAATCTACAGATAGATGTATTTAAGAAAAAAAGCAAGTGCACACCACCTCTACGTCTGACCCCAGTAACATATGAAAGGTTGGTTAATGATGAAATGTACAAGTTACAGGAGAAGCACATGAATGGAAGGATTAAGTATAATCTTAGTAAAGGGGAGAACAAGTTATTAAAGCAAATATGGCAAGAGGCAGATATTCGGGTAATGAAACCAGACAAGGGGGGGTGGTGTGGTATTAGCAGTTCCACAAGATTATAATAATAAAATATTTGAAATATTACATAATGACAACAAATATATGGTATCTTCTATCGATGAGGGAAACATAGGACACAGACGGGTAGATTTATACCTAGAAGTGTTTCTATTGGATAATAGGATTGACATGGATATGTATAATTTCTTACATGTGGAGCATCCTGTTTTGGCTACCATAGTAGGGATCCTGAAAATACACAAAAATATAGCAGACCCTCCACATAGACCTATTATTTCTGGAAGTAGGTCTAAGACTTTCCGTTTTGGTAAAGTCATAGATGGATGGCTTAAACCAATTTATGAAAATGTATCTCCTATAGTTAAAGATTCGTGGGACTTTCTAGGCAGGTTAAAACCTAAATTATGGAAGGAAGGACTTGTTTATGTAACAACTGATGTTGTGGATTTATTTTCTTGCATCCCCAAAGTTAATGGTCTTGAAACATTCAGTAATATTATTCAGAAGTATACGAAGTTTGAGTGGGAAAGGATGAATTTAATATGTGAATTTATGTCTATATTACTCGACTTCAATTACATTTGGTTTGAAGGGGAGTATTAGAAGCAATCAAATGGGGTGGCCATGGGAGCGGCCTGTGCCCCGATATATGTAAATTTGGTAATATTAGACTGGGAAAATGAGTATATCTTAGACAGTCAATATGCTAGCAAGTGTATATGCTACACTAGGTTTTTGGATGATATTTTTATCTTATGGGATGGTACGATTGAAGAGGTTGGTGCATTTGTTAAATATTTAAATTGAACCAGTACCTACCTAAGATTTACATATAGTAGTAGCAGGATGGGTATAGCATATTTGAACACTTATATATCGAGTGATATTAGAGAATTTAAATCAAGGATTTACAGGAAGGACACATTTAGTAATTCATATCTAGAATACACCAGTTGTCATGCTCTGAGTCAGAAAAGGAGTGTTTTGAAGGGCCAATGCATTAGAGCTGCCAGAATGACTTCGGAATATAATGACACGAGGAAGGAGTTGGAATATATAGGTACCCTATTTTAGGAAAGGGGATATCCCAGATCTTTAATAAATTATGTTACTGGATATGTATTAAAAGAATGGGGGAAAAACAGACCACTTTTAGGAGTAGGTCTAGAGAAGAATAAGGGTGAATTTGAGAAGGACAAAGATTTTCAGTACACTAGGGCATGTGTGGTTGAGTATAGTCCATATGTGGAGGAAGTTAAGAACATCATAGGACACAATCGGAATATTCTGAGATGTGATGAAATGTTACTTAGCAAAGTGGGTAAAACACTTAGTTATGTGTATAAGACAGGACATAATTTAAAGTATAGATTTGAAAGGGGTGGCAATGGGTCTCACTATGATAAAGGAGACAGGCACACTAGGAAATGTGGGCAATGTCAGCAGTGTAAAGATATTATAGAGGAGAAAATTATAATTTTAGGGGATGTTAACCACACCAAAATATGGTTCAAGAAGGGGAACTGTCTATCCCAGCATGTTATATATCTGGCTAAGTGTATGACATGTCCGAGTTATTATGTGGGAAAGATGGGCAGACAATTGAGGAATAGGATTTAAGATCATACATACTGTATAAAAAGGAAGGATCAAAACAATGCTTTGTGTAGACACATACAGATGAATGCTGAGAGTCATTCCTTTAAATTTGGGATATTGGAACTGGTTAAAGTAAATTCCAGGGGTGGGAACATCAAGGCCAAATTGGGAGAAAAGGAAGTAAAATGGCAACTTATGTTAAATGCAGCAAAGGCTCCTGGGCTGTACAACCACATACCCACTAAGCCAATTTTAGATGCAAGATTATGAATAGACAGTTTAGTTAGTGTATATTTCATACACATATTTGGTGTTGAATACAGCAACCTAAGTAAAAAATGAAGTAAGAAGAAGTCGACTTCTTTATGTTATATACTCAAGTAATTCATAGGTATTTTTAGGAAAGGCACAAGTACATAACATATTATTTAATTTATAAGACAAAATGGTTTTAGAATTCATGTAATTTTTATGTCTTGTTTATTAACATGTGGAATGGTTTTGAGCATATGTATTAGAAATGCATTGGTGGATAGGGTGAAAGTGTGTTGTTTAGGATGTAATATAGATAAGTATTTGCAGCTATTTTAAGCTGACAAAAACTATGAATATTTATTAGGTCATGTTTAATTAATGAAAGTGTTTAATAGTTTATTCCAATTGGATGTTATTTTATATAAGCTGGAAATACAGTTATACCCTTGTTCTAATGAAGTCTGCATTTGGCAGATGAAAGCGCTTAACCTTAGTATTTTGTTTACATATTAACCTAACTGGTTCATTTTTTATATTTTTTAATAAAAGTTAGTTTGACCGTTTGACGTGTTCATGAGCTGTGGCACCATATTTAGCAATATTAAGTACATTTTGGTGTTTAATTGTCAGATATACTCTATCTTTGGATTTATTTATTCAGAAGTAGCTAAGTAGTAATAAATTTACAAAGCTACTTAACTATGTAAAAAATTGTAGTGTAAAAACAATGAAGCAATGACTGAGAATAAAACAGCCAGATTAACATTTCTGGCTTATGAGTAAATAGGTTCATAGGTTCATAGGTTTGTACTAGGCTATCTGCCCTAGGGCATTTATAAGCCTAGCCAGAGTGTGTGTGGCTTTCACCACCCCTTAGGATGAGAATACTATGCCCATTTAGGGTTTAGTTTCATGTCTAAAACAAGTTTACTTTAAGCCTTTATAACATAACCATAAGCATCTTACTGTAGCTACAGAGCAGAGGCAGATCTCCTTGGGGATGTGAGCAAGACTGTGGGGAAATATTGTGGTCAATCTCCTATGGCCTGTGTTTGTCAGTAAAGTGTCAGTGAGGTACAATCTTAACACTGAGTGACATAAATTATGCATTTCAGTCCTCCCTAGAGAAACCCAAATGACAGAGCAGTGTAAGACAGTAAAAGATCAAAATTAGTTTGTCACATTAGTCCCAGAGGTTGGTAGTAGGCTGGTGTTTGGTCTGCCTGTCCTCCTGAACAAAGGAAACTTGATCCAGAATGTTCCAGTCTTTGCCGTGTACAGAAATGATCCCCAGGGGACATTCGTGTATGATGTTACATCTCTTTAAATGTAAAACTAGTTCTTCTGTGGACATTTGTCAAAGAGGAGAGAAACTAATGCTTCCTTACTTAATAAAAGTAAAATAGAACTTCAGATCAGCTTTGAGATAGAAAAGTGATAAGGGTGTGTAAAACCTATAAACAAATTGCCACCTTTTTAGTAGTTCTAGGCACTTCAGGGTTATGGTAGTTGTGGGTTCATGGCCAAGATGTGGAACATACTGATGGATCTGCTGTGTTGTAAGAGTGAAATAGTGATAAACTCATAGTTAGTCTGACTGAGGTGACAACTGTGGAAAAAACACCTTGTTGGTAGAAGTAGGATTGTTTTGCACTCATCTTTGGAATAATTGTCTTAATTTAAGCAAATGCTAGTTGCTCGTTTCCCAATTACAAAAACAAGGAAATAGGCTAGGCGTGGAGTTGGTAGAGTTGCTTAGTAATGAACTATCATTGTTAATGTATAAAAGATGGCTTCTCAAATATCTGTGTCAGGTGGGGAACTCCATAAACTGAATCTTTGTAAAGGGAGCATGGCAACTGTGAAACAGTAGAATGCAGCCTCTTTAGGGAAAGATCATAGGACCTAGCAGTGAGGTTAGGTTATCCTTATGTCTTTAACATACTGTATAGTCAGATGTAAGACTGTGCATAACAAATGACTGTGGTGTTTAAAAAAAAATAAAGCCCTCCTGTAACTCTAAAAATGACTATCAGTTTATGCATAAACACTGCCTAGCTTTGACCATCAGAATTCAGTAAAACCTGAACAGTAGTAATCCTGGAGAAAAGAGAAAACTGGTAAAATCTATTTTTAATGAGCCAAGATATAATAACTTAAAGAAGAGTGACCAGTGATGTTGTGTACTATTTTTATTAATCAAGTGTGGTATGGACAGCAAATCAAGTAAGAACCATGTGAAGAATACAAATGGATTTTAACTAAAGAAACGCATGAGCATGAGTCTAAAGAATCCAGGTGTCCAAATTAAAATTCAGAGAAAAAAAATGATGTGATTGTCTGAGTGTTTAGTTCAAAACAAGATTAGTCCAACCTGATAAGCTCTCATTAATTGTCTAGATAATCTTAAGCAAGTTGCTGGTTCAATGTAAATTCTAAGCTAGTAATATACCTTGTGGTTAAATGGGTGGATGCTAAGAATACTTTTAGTGAAAGTTGCTCCTTTATGATCTGGGTGTGAACATGTGCTCAGGTGGCTTTGCCACTCGTACTCCTTCTTTTTGAACTAGTGAATCTAGAGCACCTTGTAGGATAGCAACATGATCTTGTCCAAAACATGACAGACAAACTTTGAGAAATTTCTATAGGTCTGGTTATTCCTGAAAAGTTCATTTTGGTAGTGACATTTATAGATGGTGTAGAGGTGTTCAGGAATGCATACTTTCAAGATTCTGTTTTTTTTTTCTAAGAAAAAAATGTCCATCAGTTTGTGCAAGTGCTGACATACACTACTTGGGAGATGTTGCAATCACTAAACTCCATGGAGAAGTTTCTCAAACGACAGAAGTATTTACATTTAGCAGTCCTGCAATCCTGCAGTTGAAAGTACCTTAACCTTGGTTGATTTCTTCTGTCTTGTTGAATTGATTGCTCTTTTCTTAGCTCCATATCATTCAGCTTTTTTGTATACAATATTAGGTGCATTCCCTAGTATGGAACTGATAGCCGTGTTACCTTGTATAATTCACCAGTTGCACTTTTTGAAAGTCTCGGGGTGAATATTGCAGGTATTGAATGTAGTGTTCATGTAATTTGGGTTGCTGCAATGTCTCACTAGACCTGGCCATTTTTCAAATAAGATTCTGTTGAAAGATATAAAGTCTACTTTTTCATGTAGTTTTAACTTTGTTATACAGTCCAGGATGTTCTGATTCTTTTTATATCTTCTGTTGATGATGTTGATGCTGTCCAACAAATAATGGTTAACTCTTGTTGGTGCATGGTAGAAATCTATAAGCAACAACCCATCTTTGTTCTGTCTGTAGACAGTCATGTTCAGAAATAGAACTTTACTTGAGTCTGTGGGAAAGGCAAATTGCAGGAATTATGCTATTCTTTTTAGGGGTAATGTATTCAGCAATGAAAATATCAATAAAGTGATAGAAACAAATCAGATGCTGTTTGAATTTTAAGGTGTAGATTACACTGTCTTCTCAGTAGACAAGTTCAGTGTTTGCTAGGATGGGGCCATCAGTGTCCCCATGCCAACTCCCATCATTCACTTGTACCAGATATCGAAAAAAGAGAAATAATTACTGATGAACACTATGTTTAGGATCCCTGTGATAAATTGCATCTCCTTGGGGTTAGTGCCTGTTTCAATTTCCAGTTTTGAGGTGATTACCTGGAAGCAGGACTGGGGGAAAAAAGCATAAAGTGCTTAGACAGCTACTCTCACAAGTAAAGTGTTCAAAGTCATCCTAATGTCTTTTATTTTCTTTTTAAAATCCAAAGAATCCATAATAAATGACTGCACTTCTTGTGCCAGGTACATAGTCATAGATTTTGTAATTGCTAGGTAATGTTGATTTTTATTGGGCTTTGCAATACCAAAAATGATGGGATTTTAGATACTATATGGTTAAAAAATTGTCTTTCTTTAATGAGATCTGGAGTTTACTTATCAAACTCCAAATCACAGTAAATAAAATCAACTATCATTTTTCTCCTGTTACAGGACACTTTCCGTGATCCAAGAAGTTCATGTCAAGTTCTCAAATGTCAAAGATATACCCCCCATAAACAAGAACTCCATCATTCTGAGAGACTTTAACTACTTATCAATTGACTGGAATACCTAAACCTCCAACATGGGATATGCACAGAAGTTTTAAGCTCTAATAAATAAAATCTCAGTGGACAAGATTACTATTATCCCTATTAGAGGACAAAATATTTTTGACCTGCTACTTAGAAATGTAGGAGGTGAAACTGTGCTAGTAATTCCCTCTCTAAGTCAGACCATGCACTAGTAACCTTTTTTTGAAAACATGTTTACTTATTTTCCAATAAACACACTATTTTAAAAGTAAAAACAAAAAAATTACAATATTTACAATATTATTTACAATATTTACAAGAAATCATTTAAGCATAAAGATATTAAATTGTTCATTAACAGAACAGTTGACTAAATATTATATTTTCCCAACAACAATAACAAATATTCCCTGTGTTTTGATCTCAACTTTTTTTTTCTCATAGAAATAATGTACCTTTCTCTTTGGTATATAATTCTCTAAAATTGGGTACATATTCATTTTCCAGTTTATAGGTATTATCTTTCTAGCAGTTGCAGTCATTGTCCATAATATATAATATTGATCCCTTTTAATACATGAAGGTATTGGGGAATTAGCCATAATGCTTTCAAAAGGTTCTGAAATTCATTCAGGTATTTCTTCTTTTTTTTTTCAGAATTAATGATCATATGATACTAATTATTATAACAATATAATTGAGACCTTATCAAGGTAACAAAAACTATATGTAAATATTTCAGGTAAATATTCTCCAGAAAACACAAGAAGAAGTACATCTTACAGAGTTAAGCATTAAAAACTTCCATTTATTATTTCAATGAAAGTTGTATCCTTTAAATAGGTACAGTGAAAATATAATATACTCATGCAGCAGATCATCATGGTACAGAAGAAAATGTCATTTATAATGAAGAAAATGCTCATTTAAAACAATA